>NW_006933923.1:0-3240 GCF_000298275.1 Orycteropus afer afer
GAGGACAAACCAACAGACAAGTTTGTCTCCCTTAGCTGTTGGAAACCTCTCCGACCACCCATACCTGGATCCCTGTGGCTGACTCCTCACTCTGTCCTGGTCCCCAGGCCTTTTCCTCTCCTTTCTCCTGCTTTCCCACCCTGCTGCTTTGGGGCATGGCCTGGGTTCCCTTTCCTCACCTGGATCCCTGCGACTAACTCTTCACTCTGTCCCAGTCTCTGGGCCTTTTCCTCACCTTTCTCCCGCTTTCCCGCCCTGCTGCTTTAGGGCGTGGCCTGGGTTCCCTCTCCTCACCTGGATCCCTGCAACTGACTCCTCGCTCTGTCCCAGATCATTGGATTAATCACCAAAATATTGTGAAAATAGTGTAACCTGATTTTAGCAACAACAGGCAATTTGGGAAGGAGGAACATAAGGTTAATGAGAATATAAATAATGCATCTACTGATCTGAAAGATTTCTAATGGAAAGTCCACCTCTATCTTGTGTATTGTCCTTAGCCAAGACTTGGTGAAGACAGAGAAAACATGTATGAAGATGACACATGGTAGGAGGAACAGCGAACATGATAGTTGAAATGTTTCAATAGACCAAAACCACGAGCTAAGCCCAAGAGGATATGATGTTCTTCACTGGTTGCAGTGGTTTATATGGAACAATTCTAGGGGTTTTATTTAGCTGCAGTCTCAGTGGGAGCCAAGATGTGGCATAGTTGCTGAGAGAAGGCAGCTGATGACTGCATGTACTGCCGTTCACCACATGCCAGGTGCTCTGTATGTGCTGTGGTGCAGAGCCTCATACCCACTCTCCATGTGGCTGCTACTGCCTCCCTTTTACAGATGAAGGGAGCCCTAGTGGTGCAGTGGCTAAAGAGCTTGACTGCTAACCAAAAGGTCAGTGATTTGAACACACCAGCCACTCAGTGGGATAAAGATGTGGCAGTCTCCTTCTGTAAAGATTACAGCCTTGGAACCCCTATGGGGCAGCTCTACTCTGTCCTACAATGCCGCAATTAGTTGGAATCAACTCAACAGCAATGGGTTTTTACAGATGATGAAATGGAAGCCCTGAAGCTAAATCAATAACCTGTCCCAAAGTGATGCACCAAGCAAACAGGACTCAACCCAAGTCTGTGCAACCCCTTGACTGTCAAGAGACACCACATTCCAGTTGTGGGGCCTCAGCACCAGCCACACCACATCAGCTGAGCCATGCTGTTCTCAGTGTCACTCCTAGCCACACTTCATGAAAACTGGGGATCAGAACAAGCTAGTCTGGAGAAGACAGGGAGAGTGGACACAATCATGACTTACCAGACCTCCCCTGGTCAGCCCCTGTATACCTCTCAGGGTTCATTTCTTTCCATGACCCTCCATTCCTCTCTCCTCACATCCACCCCTACCAAACTGAAGCAGGTCTCAGACCCGTCCTTCCTCTCACACATTTAGACTGCTGCACCTATTGTTTGACCCTCCTCAATTGGTCTAAGCCTATCTCCCTGCTGCAGGTGGGGGAGGGTGCTATCAGTCAATGCCTCTTCAATAGACACACCCCCAATACAGTTCCTGCTTGAGGACTGTGCTTCTAACTCACCAAACCTACAGGGAAGATCCAAAACCAATGAAAGTTACTTTAAGGCCCCCTACGAATGTGAAATATACAATGAAACCTGTAACTCCACAGGACTGCCTTGTTTCTCAAGATCTCACAATTTTCCGTCTTTGACAAGGTATTGTCTTACCACTTTTCTGTTGCTTGTTTTAGGAAAAAATATTTGGGTTTTCCTTCTCTGACAGGTTTCCATCTTACACAGGTTCTGGTATTCACACATTTTACCATAAGTCTGGTGAAGATTGAGCAATCTACTTCCATAGTGAGACCACCTTGGAAACCCAAGAAGGGGTCACTATGAGTCGGATCCAACTTGACAGCAGTGAGTTTGTTTGTTTTGACTGCATTACCAAAACTCAATTTAACAAAACAAATGTAAGAACACTAAGAGACACTTTCTTATTGGAACATGAAGGTTTTGTTTTTGAGAACCTCTAAAAAAGTGATGCACTGGCATACATACTCCAGGAGAAAAATGAAAACATAGCAGCATCTGCAGAAGGCAGATTCCCTCAGAACAGTAGTATCCATCTTCTTTTCTAAGACTACTAACAGGACGCCATCTTTTTTTTTTTTTTTATGATTCTATGTCTTCTGAGATGAAGTGCTATGAAATAACTCTATTTCTAAAGGTCCAAACACACAATGAGTTGCAAGTTAAGAGTTCTGGAAGAGCTTGGCTGAAAAGGAAAGAGAATGTGACAAATCAGTTTGACAGAAAGGATCACCTTGTTGGCTAGTTACTAAAATGACACCGTGCCAGGTGATAGGTGGCATTTGTGGAACTACAGTTGAATCAATGAAAAGCCAAATCCTCCACATGTGAGTTGGCACTCATCTATGAGTCAGGACACGGTTTGGTGGAGAACAAGGCCTTTTCCAGGCCCATCAGCAGGGAGGTAGTGCTGTGGGGTGTCTGGCCCCAGAAGATGCCTTTATTTGGTCTCTGTTTTGTGCAACCACAAGAGCTTGGTCTCCTATAAAGTAAACCATGGGATGCAGAGTTAAACGGATCCTTGTACCCAATGTTATCAGCACAGTACTCTGTTTAAAGTACTGGGAATGAGAGCTGCCAAGGTTTTCAGAAAAGCTATATACGGTCAGGTTCTCCTCACTCATCCTCTTTATAATGATGGCTTAAAGGACAATAAGAAGCAAGCTTCAGAAATAAGCAGAAAGCAAGAGCTGGTGATGTTAGGAGGGTTGTAAATACTCATAGTTTTATACTCTTTTAAGTACAGCTGCACCCTAAATCTAATTTTAGCTATAGTAATAGTTGGGAATGACCCTAAGAAGGACAATAAACAGGGTAGAGTGGAAAGTAGGGGAGTGGAAATTAACCACCTTTTGATGTAGCTGTGGCTGTCATAGGACTCCTTCTTGCTTCCATTTTTTTCTTTTAAACTTGCCCTGTAGTTAGATCTGCACCCTCAACCTCTCAAGCCAGTCTTTAGTGTGTACACTGCTTTCTTCTCTGTTGCTAGGAACTGAAAATGACCTCTGTTGTTGTTGTTGTTGTTATGTGTTGTTGAGTCGGACCCGACTCACAGCAACCCCTCCTTGGGTTTCCGAGGCAGTATCACTACGGAAGTAGATTGCCCCATCTTCCTTCCGAGGAGTGGCTGGTGG
>NW_006933924.1:0-545 GCF_000298275.1 Orycteropus afer afer
ACATTCAATGCAATCCCAATCCAGATCTCAACATTCTTTAAGAATATGGAAAAACCAATCACTAACTTTATATGGAAAGGTGAGAGACCTCGGATAAGCAAAGCACTATCAAAGAAGAACAAAGAAGGAGGTCCCACACTGCCGGATCTCAAAACCTACTATACAGGCACAGTAGTCAAGACTGCTTGGTACTGGTACAATGATAGACACATAGGCCAATGAAATAGAATTGAAAACCCAGAAATAGATCCATCGACCTATAGTCAGCTGATCTTTGACAAAGGGCCGAAATTCATTAAATGGGGAAGAGAATGTCTGTTTAATAAATGGTGCTGGCAAAACTGGATATACACTTGCAGGAAAATGAAACAAGATCTGTACCTCACACAATGCACAAACTAACTCCAGACGGATCAAAGACTTAAATGTGAAAACTAAAACTATAAAGTTCTCAAGGAAAAACTAGGGGCAAATTTAGGGGCCCTAATATATGGCACAGGCTATCAAGCAAAACCCAAAATACACAAACAGCACAAGAGAAACTA
>NW_006933924.1:2745-3655 GCF_000298275.1 Orycteropus afer afer
CAACAACAGCCAACGACAACTGACCATTAACACACATGATGACATAACCCAAAAACAAATCCAGCTATGGAAGTATCCAAAGTAAATAAGTCTATAAAGATGGTAAACAAGGAACCAGAGACATCAATTGACAAATGAAGACAACTACAAATCAAAAAGAGGGAAAAAACTGTGTCATTACAGAACTTCTAGACGGTAGGGAAGTCAAGACAGAACAGACTGTTCTAAACTTGGAAGAAAACTGTAAGTCACAGGGCAACCTCAAAGGAAAATGATACCTTCATATCAGAAAAGAGGACCAGCACAGATATTCAGCAAATACTCAAACAATACCAATGAAGGAAGTGATAACACGATTCATAAACAATACAAGCTCAGCATAGAAAATTATATGGAACAAAGAAATAGACACCATGAAAAAGCACATAACAAAAATGACAGCAACAAATTCATATTTGCCAATAACTACATATCTGGCAAGGGACTTATCTCTAAGATTTATAGCAGAACAGTGGATTACCAAATTATGGTACCTACACAAAATGGGATGCTATGCAGCACTAAAGAATAATGCAGAGTCTGCAAAACACCACATAACATGGATGAACCAGGAGGATATTATGCTGAGGGACGTAAGTCAATCACAGAAGGACAAACACAGTATTAGTTCATTGCTGTGGAGGGTCAAGGAAAGGTTTCTATATGGAGGGAAACCTTCTTTGTTGGTTGCCAGGAGTGGGAGGGGAGGGAACACTGTTAGACAGGTAGAGACAAGTAGTGATTTGGGTGAAGAGGGCAATGTACCAAATGTGAGTGATCAACACAGTGGCACTGAGGAAGAGGAAGACAGAGAGAGGTCCATGGGAGGCACAGACAATGAAGACGAACCGTTTTGCACATACAGTACTAC
>NW_006933925.1:0-511 GCF_000298275.1 Orycteropus afer afer
ATGTCCCTGCTGCCCTTGGCAAACAGAGCCTATTCTTAGGTCCATGGAATCTGAATGAGAATGCTATCACTTTAAAATCCAAAACAGTTGCCACTCGTAAAGATTCAAAATAGTTGCACCCTTGGTCACTTTAAATATTCAAAATGGCTGCTGCATGTAAACAATCAAAATGTCTGCACCCTCTAGACAGTGGAAAGTCAACAGCTCAGGTTGTCTCCCTCCTTGCAGTTTCCCTTCCTAGTCATAGGCCACCAGTGCAGTTGTCCCTGCAGCCCTTGGTGAACACAGCTGATCTTCAGGTCAATTCTCAGGTCCCAACACCACTTGAAATATTCACGCTGTTTGTCCCATCAGAGTAGCTGACAGTCCACAGCTTCGACCTTCTCTGTGCTCACTCACTGTTTTCGTTCAGGTTTTTCCCTAGTTGATGCCTAATCCACTTCTGTGTAGTTCCTTTCAAAGCTCAGGGCTCCAGGATTATCTTCTGTATCTCTGTCAATTGGTTTTTCTT
>NW_006933925.1:1781-3293 GCF_000298275.1 Orycteropus afer afer
AGGAGACAAGCATGGTCCTTTCTCTCTGAAGAATCTTCTGTTCTGCTTGAAACTTTAGGCATCTGCATCCATAAACAAGCAAAGTCCAGCCCAGTGCAAGCCATCATATTGCAGCAATTTAACAACCAACTCAGTGTCAAACACCTTCCTCTTCATTTGGTCAGGTTCTGGTCAGGCTGAGCCCTAGCCATCCCAGCTAGGTGGTGGGTACCAGCTGCCAAGTTTGGGAGTCACACTTCAGTTCAGACCAGCCAGCACCTTCTCTTACATTCTCAGTCTTCAGGGACTATTTCAATGCTTGTAGGCTCACAACTCCTTGCACTTCAGACAAGCCAGCCCTTCCTCTCATCCCCAGCTCCATAGCCTAGGCCAAAGAGTACCAAACTCAGCCCATTTCTTCTTTGTTGCACTTCCCCAATTTTCACTCCAGTGGACCCAGGTGGTCACAAGTGAACAACATACAAGCCCACTACTCACTAGCTTCCTTTAACTTTCAGTTCTGGAAGGGGTTTCTCTCATGGACCATGACTTTCCTGCCTCGATGCACCCAAAGCCTATCTACTTCCTTGAAATTCAAAAAGCCAAACAGTCTTTTTTTTTTTTTTTTCTATAGGTCCTGTCTTCAAACGCAGATCTTCTGTTCTCTCAGTAGCACTGGGTGGGGCTCAGGTTTTCTACCTAAGCCCCCTATACTCTACATGCAGGGTTTGAAACAAAAGCCCATGTTTCTTCTGGGAAAATTCTATTTCCCCTTTTAACATATCCAATCAAGTATTGGCTGAAGGCAGCCTTACACACTTTCTGTTATCTATATAGCCCATAATCATTTCTAATGTATAAGCAGGTAAGAGACCATTCAATACCCATAGTAATTCAGATAAACACATAATCCTTTTTAAGACATTCCAGGTTCATCTTTTCACCTTCATTACTTTCCCATTCTATGTATAAGGCCTTAGCCTTTGGCTGGGTGTAAATAAAAACCCTAGCTTCTGAAACAATTATATCCTTTAATAGGTAACACCAACCAAAGTAACCACCTAATAATCCAAAGTTTCACTTCCCAGGCCCCTTCCTTCTTTCTTTTACAAAGTCCCATGCTTCTACTAGTCTGGGGCCACTACAATGAATCCCACCACTTCTGACACCAACTGCTAAAGAGGCAAGGAGGCTGCATCTTCTGACCTCCTCTAATGCCACAAGAGGAAGACAGAATCACCATAAATAGCCCAAGGCTTTATCCTGTGAGGCCAAACATGCTGCTCCCCTCCAGCCCTTTCATCACACCAACCATTCCTGCCGCAGCACCCACCATCTTTCTGCTGGGTTTGATAATTTGCTGCAGTGGCCACACAGAACTCATAGATTGTGGGGTATAATAGGGAAGCACCAGGCTACAATTCAACTTCAGGAACAATGCTCAATCTCTCTCAGCCTGCCATCTCTCAGCCAACAGTCTCTCTCTGTCTTCTCTCACAGCAGTGTATGTCTCTTGGTGTCTCTCAGCAAAGC
>NW_006933926.1:0-907 GCF_000298275.1 Orycteropus afer afer
GAATGGCCAGACTTCCTCTCACCTATTTTGGTCATGTTGTCAGAAGGGACCATTCCCTGGAGAAGGATGTCATGCTTGGTAGGGTGGAGGGTTGACGAAAGAGGGGGAGACCTTCAACGAGATGGATTGACACAGTGGCTGTGATGATGGGCTCAAGTATAGCAGGGATTGTGGGGCTGGCACAGGATCGGGCAGTGTTTCATTCTGCCGTGCATGGGGTCACTATGAGTCAGAAACGACTCCACGGCAGTTAACACCATTACAAGAAGGGGAGGGACAAAGGGGTGTGGGGCCAGGGACCTGGCAGAAAGGTACGGGGTCCAGTCCTCGGTATCACTGCCAGTATCCCAGGTAGCGCTGGTAATGCTGCTGTTTAAAAAGTGAGAATTCCCAGCAAGCAGCCTCTCTGACAGGATTCAGAGCAGCAAGGATTGTGAAGTCTCAAAGAGTCCTGAGGCCTGGAACCACAGTCCAAGTCAGCTGCTCTAGGGAAGAGGGAGGAAGGGACTCCAGGCGAAACTCATAAGAATCCCAGGCTCCCTGAAGAGATAGAGAAGGGTTCAGGATGGAACAGGCATGAAGCTAAGACAGAGGTCCTGGTGTGTAGTCCTCACGGTAATAATGGGAGGGAGATCGCCTTGGGAAGCAAGGGGCAGTGGAAGAAAAGGTGGGTAAGGAGGACTACTTCAAGTGAGGCAAGGAAGCCGTTAAGTCTAGTGGCCACTAGGTAGCAGGGTTGGCTCAGAGGAGAGGAGACTGTTGGTAGAAAAGACAGACACAGGGTTTCTCTACAGAAAGGACAAGTTGCTGGGGAAAATCCACACCTCAGAATGAAATGAACAGCGTCTGGGCTCAGAAACTTCTCAGAGAGGTGAGTAAAGAAATATGGCTCAAGACGCTGAGGACA
>NW_006933926.1:2347-3121 GCF_000298275.1 Orycteropus afer afer
CAACCCTGATGCATACCTTTCCTGATTTTACCATGCGGAATCCCCTTGCTCTGTTTGAGTGACTTCCTCTTGGTCTACGTACAGTTCCTTATGAGCACAGTTAAGTCTTCTGAAATTTCCATTCTTCCCAATGTTATCCATAGTTTGTTATGATCCACAAAGTTAAATGACTTTGCACAGTCAATAAAAAAAAGTAAATATCTTTCTCATTAGCCATTCAAACTGTCACTGCCATTTGAGTCAATTCTGACTCATGGAGACCCCAATGGGTTTCCAAGGCAATAAATCTTTATGGAAACAGAGAGCTTTATCTTTCTTTCATGGAGCAGATGGTGGGTTCAAGCCACCAACCCTTAACTTAGCAGCCAAATGCTTTAACCACTACAATGCATCACCAACACTCCTTGTAATTACTGATTAGCGAGATGAAAAACAAAGCAATAATGAAATATTATCTCATCTCAGGGCTAATAGCAAAGTCCAACAAGACAGAAATCACCAAATTCTGGCAAGAGAGTGGAGAAATTGGAACCCTCATACACTGATGGTGGGACTGTAAAATGGTTGCCATTGTGGTAAATAGTATGACACTTCATTAAAAAGTTGGAAATAGTAATACTACTCAATCTAGCAACCCCACTACTAGTTATATGTGCTAAAGAAGTGAGAGCTGAGGCATGAGTAGATATATGCACACCCATGTTCATCACAATAGCAAAGAGATGTAAACAACCTAACACTCAGTAGTATACTATACAACATTAAAAAATAATG
>NW_006933927.1:0-523 GCF_000298275.1 Orycteropus afer afer
GGCACTAGGTAACTAGCACACCTGTTAACTACCAATAATCTTTGGTATACATATAATTTATTTTTTTTAACCTATCTAGCAATTTTCCCTCCCCTCCCATCTCTCATAACCAAGAAAGAAAGTTTCCTTCCATATATGAAACTTTCCTTGACTTTTTGCAATAGTGGACTAATACAATCCTTCTGTGATTGACTTATTTCACTCAGCATAATGTCCTCCAAATTCGTCTATCTTATGTAGTGTTTTGTGGATTCCACATTATTCCTAGTATTGCGTAGTATTCCATTGTGTGTATATACCACAGTTTGGTTATCCATTCCTCTGTTGATGGGCACTTAGGTTGTTTCCATCTCTTTGCTATTGTGCTGTGATGAACATGGATGTGCATATTTCTGTGTCCTGGCTCTCAGATCTTTAGGATCTATACCTAATGGGGTTGCTTGATCAAATGGTTCTTTCTCTTTCCAACTTTTTAAGGAATCACCATGCTGCTTTCCACAGTGGTTGTATCATTTTACAGTCC
>NW_006933927.1:2103-3240 GCF_000298275.1 Orycteropus afer afer
TCCAACTCATCCTCACATTCAGCAAGCAAAGTTTTTTTTGTCTGTTGTTAAATAGCCTTCCTCCAATCTCGATGCCATGTTCCTCTTCATATAATTCAGTTTCTCAGATTATTTTCTCAGCATACAGATTGAACAAGTATGGTGAAAGGATACAACTCTGACACACTCCCTTCTTGATTTTGAACCATGCAGTATTCCCTTGTTCTGTTTAAATGACAGTCTCTTGGTCTATGTACAGAATCCTCATGAGTACAATTAAGTGTTCTGGAATCCCCCTTCTTCTCAATGTTATTCCCAATTTGTTATGATCTATACAAATGAATGCCTTTTTATAGTCAATAAAACACAAGTAAACGTATTTCTGGTATTCTTTGCTCTGAGCCAAGATCCATTTGACATAAGCTATGATGTCCCTTGCCCCACATCCCCTTCTGAATCCAGCTTGCATTTCTGGAAGCTCTTTGTCAATATACTGCTGCAACTGTTTTTGAATTATCTTCAGTAAGATTTTGCTTGCATTGTTTGATAATTTCCACATTGTGTGAGATCATCTTTCTTTGGAATGGGTACAAATATGGATCTCTTCCAGTCAGTTGGCCAACTAGCTGTCTTCCAAATCTCTTGGCATAGCCAAGTGAGTGTCTCTAATATGACATCCATTTGTTGAAACATCTCAATGGCTATTCTGTGAATTCCTGGAGCCTTGTTTTTCATCAGTTCTTCCACTGCAGCCTCAATTTCTTCCTTCAATACCATTGGTTCTTCATCTTATGCCACCTCCTGAAATGGGTGATCATCTACCAGTTCTTTTTGGTATAGTGACTCTGTGTATTCCACCCATCTTCTTTTGATGTTTCCTGTATCATTCAATGCATTGCCCATGGAATCTTTCAATATCGCAATTTGAGGCTCATTTTTTTTCCTCATTTCTTTCAGCTTGAGAAATGCCAAGTATGTCCTTCCCTTTTGGTTTTCTAACTACAGGTCTTTGCACGTTTCATTACAATAATTGACTTTGTCTTGTTGAGCTGCTCTTTGAAATCTTCTGTTCAGCTCTTTTATCATATCAATTCTTCCATTCACCTTAGCTACTGTCCATTCACGGACAAGTTTCAGAGTCTCTTTTGACATCCATTT
>NW_006933928.1:0-727 GCF_000298275.1 Orycteropus afer afer
ATCAAATGTTCAGAGAAGAGCTGACACCTATATTCCCAAACTATTCCAGAACATAGAAAATGATCAAATACTGCCAAATTCATTCTATAAAGCAAGCATAATCTTGATACAAAAACCAGGTAAAGATATCACTAAAAAGGAAAATAGAGGAACTCTGGTGGCACAGTGCCTAAGGCATTTGACTGTTAACCAGATTGTTGATAGTTCAAACCCACTAGTCATTCCAAGAAAGGAAGACTGGGCAATCTATGTCCATAAAGATTTACTGACTTGGAAACCCAAAGGAGGTCACTATGATTCAGAATCCACTTGATGGCAGTGAGTTAGGTTCTTTGTTTGTTTAAAAAGGAAATGTAGAGACCAGTATTCATGAGGGAGTGAATACAGATGCAAAAATCTTCAACAAAATCCTAGCCAACAGAATTCAACATCATATTAAAAAAATAATAACACATCGTGAACAAGTGGGATTCATACCAGGTGTTTCTTTAAATTGAGAACAATTCTCCTCCAATTTTCTGTGGAAATAGTTCAACCTAGACAAAGATCCCCAAGGTGGCCACATATGTCCTAAGCTATCTTCTGTAAGATTATGCCAGGTGATGAGAAAGACATAGAGAGGTACATGGGAGGTACAGACAACAAATATGAACCCTTTTGCATACACAGTACTGAGTTGTCAGTGAAGGCAAACATGGGTATATGGATGGATAGATAGGTGGACAGG
>NW_006933928.1:1905-3330 GCF_000298275.1 Orycteropus afer afer
GCAAAATTGTCCCTCAAATATGATGGTGAAATTAGGAGATTTCCAGATAAGCAGAAATTAAGGGAATTTGTTAAAACCAGAACAACCTTAGAAGAGATGCTAAAGGGAGTCCTTTGAACAGAGAACCAAAAATAGCAAATAACAGCTGATCATTAATACACAAGATGATATAACTCAGAAACCACAGCTATGGACATATCCAAAGCAAAATGAGCTCACAAGATTGTAAACAGGGAACGAGAGACGTCAGTTGGCAAGTGAGGACACCTACAAACAAAGAGAGGGAAAAAACTGTGTAGTTACAGAACTTCTAAATGGTGAGGAAGTTAAGAGAGTTGCAAGATAGAATGGACTGTTCTAAACTTGGGGAGAAAATTATACATTATGCTGAGTGAAACAAGTCGATCATAAAAAGACAAATATTGTATTGGTCCATTATTTTAAAAGTTAAGGAACGGGAGTTCCGGCAAGATGGTGGACTAGGCAGAAGGACTGCACAGACCCTCTTCAACAAAGAAAAGGGAAACCAATTGACACAGACACAGAAAATAATCTTGGACCACTGAGCCTTGAAGGGAAGGATACAGAAGTAGACTAAACCCCAACTAGCAGAAGAATTTGCATGAAAATACCAAAAAAGGAGACATACGGAGCTGTGGTTTGGCAGGGACCTGAATGCACCTGACGGCACAAACGGCTTGGACATTCCCAAGTGGTGGTAGGACCTAAAAATTAACCTAAAAATCACCCTGATAGCCAGGGACTGCACGGACTGTGCACAGTGGCTAGGGAACAAACAGAGAAGGTGAAGAGAAAGGTGGATTGAGCTGTGGACTTTTGCCGGTCAGGAGGACACCGCCATTTTGAAGGTTTAAAAAGCAGCTTGACTATTTTGGATATTTAAAGAGACAGCACTCTCGCTGATTACTGGGGCTTAAGAACACATTCTGCTTTCCAGCAACCCCAAGGACACTTGGGGCCTGCAAGACTGAAAAGGTACGACATTTTTCTTGTTACTAAAACCTATACCTGCTTGGTGAAAGGAAGTGTGGCCATCCCCACTCCCACCTACCTTCTGGGCTCACAGGAACCCCATCACAGTCTGTGTGCTCAAAGACAGCCTGGGTGCCCTACTCAGTCATCCACTGATTTTTTTCTTTTCTTTTTTTCTTTCTTCTTAGTGCCCTATCCCCAGATATTGCAGGTTTCCTTGTTTTTTCTTCTTTTTTTCCCTTTTCTCTTTTTCTGGTTACTGTTCCTGTGTGATTGATTACATGGGGTATTTTTCATCCATGGGCTTTTAGTTTTTTGATGGTTATTCAATTGTACTTTGTGTCTAACTGAGTGGGAGACAACAACAGTCCTCATAAGACACAACTACACCCACACCTCCTGCAACTTCACTTACTGAGCGAGAGCCACTTC
>NW_006933929.1:0-2954 GCF_000298275.1 Orycteropus afer afer
CTCTTGTAAGGTTGGTCTGGTTTTAACAAATTCCCTTAGTTTCTGCTTATCTGGAAATCTCCTAATTTCACCATTATATTTGAGGGACAATTTTGGCAGGTATATAATTCTTGGTTGAAAATTTTTCTCTTTCAGGGTTTTATATATACCATCCTATTGCCTTTTTGCTTGTATAGTTTCTGCTGAGAAATCAGAGCTTATTCTTACTGGCTGACCTTTGTAAGTAACTTTTTGTTTTTCCTGTGCTGTTTTCAGGATTCTGTCTTTGTTTTTGATGAGTTTGATGATGATGTGTCTTGGTGTTTTACTTTAGGGTCTATCCTGTTTGGGGTTCATTGGACTTCCTGAAGGGATATATTCTCATCTTTCGTCATATCAGGGAAGTTCTCCCCCAACAAATCTTGGACAATTTTATCAGCGGTTTTATTTTTCTCTTCTTGTGCTGGAATTCCAATGACACGTAAGTTATTCCTTTTAACGTTCTCCCACATGAACCTTGGGCTTTCTTCATTTTGTTTTGACTTTTTTTTTCTGATTGATCCCTTTCCAAAGAAGTATTCAGGTATTTGTCTTCAATCTCATTAATTCTGTCTTCCATTGCATCAATTTTCTCCTTTGCCCTTCCAATGTGTTATCTATTTCTGACAATTTAGTATTAATCTTCTGGATTTCTATCTGTAGATTTAGAATCATTTCTAATTTTTCATTTATTTTGCCATTTTGTTCTTGTATTTTCTTCCAAAATTCTTCTAGGGTTTTTTCTGGTTTTTTTTTTTTTTTTTGGATTTGTCTCTCAATCCTTTGAAGATACCTAAATATAATTCTTTTGAATTCCTTATCAGAGAGCTCAATGTTGCTTCTTCCTCAGGGATGTGTTCTGGGTCTGTATGTTTATTGCTCCCTTGTTTCTACACTTTATCCTGCTTCTTTGTGTGGACTGTGATGGTTTGTTGTCTCTGAGACATTGTGGTGGTGTTGTATTTAGATCTCTGTTAGCTGTTTGTGAAGAGCAGCCAAGTGTGATTCATGCTCTTCTTGGTAATTTTTTATTGTTGGCCTGTTGGTGGAAAAGGAGGTGATGGGTCTCGCTCAGTAAGTGAAGTTGCAGGAGGTGTGGGTGTAGTTGTGTCTTATGGGGACTGTTGCTGTCCCCCAATCAGTCAGACAAAAATTACAATAGAATGACCATCAAAAAACTAAAAGCAATGGACAAAAAACACACCTGAAATCACACAGAAACAGTAACCAAAAAAAGAAAAAAGGGAAAAAGAAGAAAACAAAACAAAACAAAACAAGGAAACCTACAATATCTGGGGATAGGGCACTAAGAGAAAAAAGGTAAAGAAGGAGAATAATGAAGAAAAAAATGGGAAGAATGCAAAAAGAAAAGCAAGGAACAGGGTTAACCATGAGAAGAAAAGGATTTTTTTTTTTTTTTTCACAACAAGCAACAGGGAAAAGAAAAAAAGCTGAAAACTGGGACCTGGGAGGTGAAGAATTAAGAATAATAGTAAAAAAGACAAAAGTATTAACTATAATAATAGCTTTAAAACAGACAAAAACAAGCAAACTAAAAGCCAGAAAAAAGAAAAAGAAAAAAAAATAATAAAAGAAAAAAAATCAGGGGAGGGCAGGGCAGGGCACCCAGGCTCCGTCAGAGCACATAGACTGGGATGGAGTTTCTGTGGGCCCAGAAGGTGGGTGGGAGTGGGGGATGGCCACACCCACCAAGTGGGTGTGGGGTATAAGAGTAACAAGGGGAATCTTGCACCTTTTCAGTCATCCAGGTTCAGAGTGTCCTTGGGGTTACTGGTAAGCAGAACCTGTTCGTAAGCTCCTGAAATCTGGGCAAGCGCTGTCTCTTTATATATCCAAAATGGTCAAGCTGCTTGTAAACATTCAAAATGTCTGCGCCCTCCGGATAGGCAAAAGTCCATAGCTCAGCCCGCCTTCCTCTTTGTTCTGCTTCTCTGTTTATTCCCCAGCCGCCAGAGCAGTCATCCGTGCAGTCCTGGCTAGCAGGGCTGATTTTTAGGTTAATTGTTAGGGCCTACCACCACTCAGCACTCTTCAAGCTGTGCCATCAGGATTGCTTCCAGACTGCAGCCCAGTATGTCTCCTTTTTTGGTATTTTCATGCAAATTTTTCTGTTAGTTGGGGTTTAGTCCACTTCTATAATCCTTCTCTTCAAGGCTCAGGGGTCCAGGATTATCTTCTATGTCTGTGTTAATTGGTTGTCCTTTTCCTTGTTGAAGAGGCTCTGTGCAGTCTTTCTGCTAATCCGCCATCTTACTGTAACTCCCCTCACTGAGCCTTGAATCCTCACTCTCAAATACAGAGCTGCAGGCTGGCTCTGGTTTATCTTATTTTTTAATTTTTAAAAGGATATATACTATATGAAGTCTTCTGTGATTTGCTCTTTCACACATTTTGTATTGTTCTCTATATAGTTGCAGTTGGTTAATTTTTATTGTTATATAATTCATTGTCCATGTGAAATGTCTGCTCTTATCTTTTGACCATTCCTTATTCATTCTTTAAATATACGTTAGATGTTACTTGTCAATTACTCGTGTTGGAAATTATCTTCTTCCAGTTTGTGTCCTTTTTTTTTTTTTTTTAACTTTTTTTAAAGTGTTTTTGATAAACAGAGGTTCCTAATTTTAGGGGATTATAACAAATTATGCATAATGTTGTGAGGAATGGGAATTCTAGAACACTTAATTGTGCTCATATGGAACCTGTATAAAAGATCAAGAGGCAGTGACTCAAAGAGAACAACAGGATACTGTGAGATTTAGAATCAGGAAAGGTGTGCATCAAGGTTGTATCCTTTCACTATACTTATTCAGTCTGTCAGCCACAGGGATCCAGGTGAGGAGAGAGAACCCAGGTACGCCCAAAGCAGCAGGGCAGGAGAGCAGGAGAAAGGGGATTAAAAGCCAGGAACCTGG
>NW_006933930.1:0-1251 GCF_000298275.1 Orycteropus afer afer
ACATTTTGGTGCTCTTTCATTGGGTCCATAGATATTTATTATGCTTATATCTTCACATTTAATTGATCCTTTAATCATTGTAAAATGTCCTTCCTTGTCTTGTATGGTGGTTTTTGTCTTAAAGTCAATTTGATCAGAAATTAATATTGCCACTCCTGCTCTCTTACAGTTGCCATTTGCTTGATATATCTTTTCCCAACCTTTGATATTTAATCTATTTTTATCTTTATCTCTAAGGTGTGTCCCTTGTAAGCAACATATTGATGGGTTTTGTTTTCTTATCCAGTCTACAACTCTCTGTTTCTTGAGTGGTGCATTGAAGCCATTAACATTCAGGGTAATTATTAACAAGTTTTAATTGGTTTCTGTCATTTTTAGTTTTCATGGTGTCCCTGGTCTCTTTGTTCCATATTATTTTCTGTGCTGAGCTCTTTATGTTTATGTATCATGTTTCCATTTCCTTTGTTGCTGTTGTTTTAGTATTTGCTGAGTATTTGTGCTTGTCCTCTTTTTTATTGTGGTATGAAGGTTTATCATTTTTCTTCAAGGTAACCCCATTATTTATAATTTTCTCCCTGAGTTTAGAACAGTCCATTCTATCTTGCAATTCTCTTAACTTCATCACCCTTTGGAAGTTCTGGACTTACACATTCTTTTTTGTCTTTTTATTTGCAGTTGTCCTCACTTTCAAATTGATGTCTCTGGTTCCCTGTTTACAATCTTGTAAGTTAATTTTACTTTGGATATGTCCATAGCTTGGTTTCTGGGTTATGTCATCTTGTGTATTAATGGTCCGTTGTTATTTGCTATTTTGGTTTTCTGTTCAAAGGACTCCTTTTTAGTGTCTTTTGTCAGGTTGGTCCGGTTTTAACAAATTCCTTTAGTTTCTGCTTCTCTGGAAATCTTCTATTTTCACCATCATATTTGAGGGACAATTTTGCCAGGTATATAATTCTTGGCTGAAATTTTTCTCTTTAGGGTTTTATATATACCATCCCATTGCCTTCTCGCTTGCATGGTCTCAGCTGAGAAATCAGAGCTTATTCTTACTGGCTGTCCTTTGTAGGTAACTTTTATTTTTCCTGTGCTGCTTTCAAGATTCTGTCTTTTTCCTTGGTTTTGGTGACTTTCATGATGATATGTCTCGGTGATTTTTTTGGGGGGCGTCTACCCTGTTAGGGGTTCATTAAACTTCCTGAATGGATATGTTCTCTTCTTTCATCATATCAGGGAAGTTCTCCTCCAGCAAAT
>NW_006933930.1:2251-3205 GCF_000298275.1 Orycteropus afer afer
GAACTGGGAAAAGGAAAAAAAAGAAAGAAAAAAAAGGTGTAGACTAGGACCTGGGAGGGGAAGAATAGTAAAAAGAACAAAAGTATTAATAATCATAGTAGTTTAAAAACAGACAAATACAAGCAAACTAAACACCAGAACAAAGAAAGAGAAAAAGAAGAAAAAATTAAAGGAGGACAGGGCACCCAGGTTCCGTCCAAGCACACAGACTCGGATGGAGTTCCTGTGGGCCCAGAAGGTGGGTGGGAGTGGGGGGTGGCTGCGCCTCCATTCACCAAGAGGTTGTGGGGTATAAGAGTAACAAGAGGAATGTCACACCTTTTCAGTTGTGCAGGTCCAGAGAGTTCTTGGGGTTACTGGAAAGCAGAACTTCTTCTTAAGCCCCTGGAATCTGGTAGAGCGCTGTCTCTTTAGGTTGTCTGTAGCCGCTTGTTACGTGTTGATTTGCTTTGTCTTGTTTTCATGGTTTAATATTTTGAAAAGGTGAAGCTGGTGTATTTTATTTTATTATTGATTCAGAGATGTTGGGTTGCTCTGCTGTTTTCTTTGTGATGGTGTAATCACTGTGTGGAATGTGGATATGTGTTTCTGTTTGTTGTAAAGAGGGTTTAGAGTTCGATGTAGCAGGTTTTATGGTAATTGGCTGAATATGGTTTCTTCTATTGAATGAGTGAAGTTATTGGTAGAGAAGGTGGGAGCAGAAGAAGGAAAGCTTCATATTGCTGGGGTTGGTTTCTAGGGCTTTGCACAGGCTATCCTGGAGAAGGATGTCATGCTTGGTAGGGTGGAGGGTCGACAAAAGAGAGGGAGGCCTTCAACAAGATGGATTGACACGGTGGCTGTGATGATGGGCTCAAGAATAGCAGGGATTGTGGGGCTGGCACGGGATCGGGCAGTGTTTCATTCTGCTGTGCATGGGGTCGCTATGAGTCGGAAACGACTCGACAGCACTTA
>NW_006933931.1:0-1309 GCF_000298275.1 Orycteropus afer afer
GGAGCACACACATGCACACACACACAGCACTCAAGTAAGCTAGTTATTATTTTATTAATTATAATAGGACTGAGAGGCAGAAGGAAGACCGGGCAATCTACTTCCGTAGAGTTACCACCTTGGAAACCCAAGGAGGAGAAGTCTCTAGAGTCGGAACTTGGCGGCAGTGAGTTTGTTTGTTTTGTTTGAGAGGTGAATATTACCTGTTTTACAGATGGAGACCGAGGCTCAGAAAGCTTAAATTGGTTGACCACTTGGGAATAATCTTCTTGAGTCTATAAAAAGCTGGTTGCCCTCGAGTCAACTCTGCCTCGTGGACACTTCATGTGCCAGAGCAGAACTGTGCTCTCTGGATTTGCACCGGCTGATTTTTTGCAAGTAGATCTCTAGGCCTTTCTTGTGAGGGCCTCTGAGTGAACTTTAGCTTCTAACCCGCCCATCAGCAGCCAAGCATGTTAGTCCATTGTACCATGCAGAGACTCCTGAGTCTTACTGGGGCATGCATTTACTTCTTCTGATAGTAAAAACGTGTATGTTGGTGACATCAAATGGAAATATACTACATCCTCAATCAATAAAACTTCAGCCATTGTTGGGTCACTGTTCTAGAATTACCATTCTGGAAGGTGGCAGCCCCAGTTACCAGTGCAGGGAGCTCTGCCCTATGTGTTTCCTCTTTGACAAACCCTACACCTTTCTAAGGAAACTTGGTGGTGCAACGGCTAAGTGCTTGACTGTTAACGGAAAGGTTAGTGGCTCAAACCCTAGCAGCTCTGAGGGAAAGAAGCCCTGGTGATGTGCTCCTGTAAAGATTACAGCCTAGGTTGTAGTCGTTGTACCCTATCACATGGAGCTGCTATGAGCTGAAATCTACTCAACAACAAATACCTTCCTAAAATCTGCCCTGCTCTAGCTCTAACTGAAAGAGAAAGAGAAGAATCAGAAGATAAAGTTACATTCTTTCCTGCCGCTGGCTTGCAGAATGCTATATTTAGAAGGGACCTGGAGTTCTCCATCACCCAAAATTGTAATGCCCTTTATACAAACTAGGAGCTCTGGTGGTACTGTGGTTACAGCATGGGGAGCTGCTCATCTAAAGGTTGGCAGTTCAAACCCACAGCCACTTCATGGGAGAAGGAAAAGGAAGTCTGCTTCTGTAAAGTTCTACTCTGTCCTACAGCGTCACTAGGCTTTGGAATCAACTCAATGGCAGTGGCTTTGGTTTGGTTGTACAAACTAAAACACCTCACCCTACTCGGAACACAGTTCCTATTCAATCAAGAGTTTCATTCTTATTAGAAGTTATTCC
>NW_006933931.1:2199-3275 GCF_000298275.1 Orycteropus afer afer
GATGGTCCCCAGCTACAACTGTCAACCAGTCTGAAGGGATCACAATAGGAGATCCTGGATAGAGTTTGGGAGAAGAAGTGTGGAACAGAACTCAAAGTAATAAAAAAAAGACCAGGCTTACTGGTGTGATACAGACTGTTGGAAACCCCAACTATGCCCTTAGTTACCCTCAGGCTTGGAACTGAACTTACCTCGTAGCTTAGCTTTTAGCCAAACAATAAACAGGCCTAAAAGGAGCTCTGGTGGGTAGTGCCTACTGCACTTGACTGCTAACCAGAGGCTGGCAGTTCAAACCAACCAGCCACTCCTCAGAAGGAAGACTGGGCAACATACTTCCGTAGGGATACCGCCTCAGAAACCCAAGGAGGGTTTGCTATGAGTCGAATTAACTTGACAGCAGTGAGTTTGGTTTGGTTTGAGTTTTATAGGGTGAAAAATAACACCAGGGAGGTATACACTCTTTAGAACAATCAACCATATGAGATCAAAAGGGCACCATTTGCCCGGGGAGAAAGCTCAGAAGGCAGGAATGGAAGGAAAGAAGGACAAATGGAAATGGTAAACACAAGGAGGAAGTGGGAAGAGTGCTGTTACATTGTGGGGATTGCAATTAATGTCACAAAACAAAACATGTATGAACAGTTGAACAGAAAACCAATTTGCTCTGTCAGCTTTCGTTCAAATCTCAGTAAAAAGCTGAAGAAAAGAAAACCTCGTGGGGCTCTGTTCCACTGTGACACGCATGGGGTCACCATGAGTCAGACAGCAACTGGTAAATTATTCAGCATCCTCACCCTCTGTAATGTTCAGCGCAGGGCCTGGAGCATAGTTAACACTCAATAATCAGCATGAGTGTATGACTTCTTCCCTTTTAGATAACAGCTACCCAGAACTGTAGTAGTCCCATGCTAGCTATATTGTTGCTATCTAGAACTGCTGCAGAGGATTTTCCAGGCTGTGACCTTTCGGAAGCAGATGCCAGGCCTGTCTTCTGAGGTGCCTCTGGGTGACTTTGAACACCCAACCTTTGGCTAGTCATTAAGATCTTTACCATTTGTGCAGACATTTATTTGCAG
>NW_006933932.1:0-524 GCF_000298275.1 Orycteropus afer afer
CGAGCAGAGGACGCGGGCAGACAAGGGGCCACAGGTGGGCAGGCTTGGGAGACTGAAATATGGTCTAATCTTATGCTTACAAGGAAAACACGGGGCGGGGGGTGAATTCTCTCGGTGCTCAGCCCCAGCAAGCAGGGAGGCAGTTAGAGGAGCAGGACGTGTGCCTTCAGCCACTTCCATGCAAAGGGCGCACTAAGGAGTCCCAGCCAGCCAGCGGCAACCTTCAAGATGAGCGGAGGTGAACTGGGAACAGGGATTTCTTCACTCTTTGACTGTCCTGTGGGATAGAGTGGAATGAACTATTAAACTCGGCCTGGCCTCCAAGGGTTTGATGTGAATCAGGATGGCGGTGCAGGAGGACAGGGAGGCTGGGGTAGAAGACAACCTCCCCGGACAAATGGGCATCTCCTGGGCTCGACAGGGGGGCCTGCCCATGCAGAGGGACCCAGTCAAGTCAACAACACACCGTCCTCCTTGCCTGCCTCTCCTGCTCCCTCCCCCTCCCTCCTCCCCAGTCTTCCCTC
>NW_006933932.1:624-1161 GCF_000298275.1 Orycteropus afer afer
CGAGCAGAGGACGCGGGCAGACAAGGGGCCACAGGTGGGCAGGCTTGGGAGACTGAAATATGGTCTAATCTTATGCTTACAAGGAAAACACGGGGTGGGGGGTGAATTCTCTCGGCGCTCAGCCCCAGCAAGCAGGGAGGCAGTTAGAGGAGCAAGACGTGTGCCTTCAGCCACTTCCATGCAAAGGGCACACTAAGGAGTCCCAGCCAGCCAGCGGCAACCTTCAAGATGAGCGGAGGTGAGCTGGGAACAGGGATTTCTTCACTCTTTGACTGTCCTGTGGAATGGAGTGGAATGAACTATTAAACTCAGCCTGGCCTCCAAGGGTTTGATGTGAATCAGGATGGCGGTGCAGGAGGACAGGGAGGCTGGGGTAGAAGACAACCTCCCCGGACAAACAGGCATCTCCTGGGCTCGACAGGGGGGCCTGCCTGTGCAGAGAGACCCAGTCAAGTCAACAACACACCGTCCTCCTTGCCTGCCTCTCCTGCTCCCTCCCCCTCCCTCCTCCCCAGTCTTCCCTCGCCTTAGCTCTGT
>NW_006933932.1:2411-3250 GCF_000298275.1 Orycteropus afer afer
TTTATTTATTTATTTTCAGTTCTTCTGCTTGAGAAATGCCAAGCATGTTCTTCCCTTGTGGTTTTCTAACTCCAGGTTTTTGCACATTTCAATATAATAATTTATTTTGTCTTCTCAAGCCATCCTTAGAAATGTTCTATTCAGCTCTTTTATTTTGTCATTTCTTCCATTCACTGTAGCTACTCTCCATTCAGAATCTCTTCTGACCTCCATGTTGGTCTTTTCTTCCTTTCCTGTCTTTCTAATGACCTTTTGCTTTCTTCACATATGATGTTCTTAATGTCATCCCACCACTTGTCTGGTCTTCAGTCATTAGTGTTCAATGCGTCAAATCTATCCTTCAGATGGTCTCTAAATTCAGGTCGGATGTAATTTTGGCTCTCGTGGACTTGTTTTGATTTTCTTCAGCCTCAGCTTGAACTTGCATGTGAGCAATTGATGGTCTGTTCACAGTCAGCTCCTGGCTTTGATATTGAGCTTCTCCTTTGCCTCTTTCCACAGATTTAGTCAGTTTCATTCCTGTGTATTCCACCTGGCAAGGGCTGCATGGACAGCCACCATTTATGTTGGTGAAAAAAGTTATTCGCAACGAATAAGTCAATGGTCTTGCAAAATTCTATCATGTGATCTCCAGTGTCATTTCTATCACCAAGACCATATTTTCCAACTACCGATGATTCTTCATTTCCAACTTTCACATTCCAGTGAATACATGTTTGATTAATTTCAGACTGCAGGAAATGGTAAAAATCTTCAATTTCTTCATCTTTGGCTTTAGTGGTTGGTACATAAACTTCAATAATACTGGTAACTGGTCTTCCTTGTAGGCATATGGATAT
>NW_006933933.1:0-631 GCF_000298275.1 Orycteropus afer afer
TGGACTCGATCTCCAATCTTTGGTTAGCAGCTGGGCACCTGAACATTTGCAGAACTCAAGGTTGCTATCCCATTCCCAAACCCACTAACTAGTTTGCATCAAGTCTACTGCAACTCCCGGAGAGTCCACGTGTATCAGAGCAGGACTTTGTTCTCTAGGATGTTCAGTGGCTAATTAGGTGGAAGTAGGTTGCCAGGCCTTTCTTCTGCAGCACTGCTGGTAGACTCCACCTCCAAACTTTCAGTCAGCAGATGCGTACATTTATGATACGCACCACCTAGGGAATCCTGTCTCATCTTCAAGCGACAAACCAAACTGTAGTCACTGAGTAGACTCCCACTCATGATGACTACATGGGTGCCAGAGCACCACTGCGCTCCATCGAATATTTTATGACTGGTCCTTGGAAGTAGACTGTGAGGCCTAAGGGTGGACTTGCCTCCACATTTTCAGTTAGCAAATGGACACATTAATTTTTGCACCAGAAGGGACCCCTATGCCATCTGCCAAACAGCCAAGCAGTTACAGTATAGTCTACTGTGTCTCGAGGCCGTCTCTCATGTGTCATTGTAGAGCTGTGTTCTATAGTATTTTCAGTGGCTGTGATTTGGAATAAAATCAGTTGGATATC
>NW_006933933.1:1333-1944 GCF_000298275.1 Orycteropus afer afer
CCGGCCATCTGTGTCCACTGTGTTTGTACAGTCTCTCCTTCCACTTGGCACTTGGTCCAGTCCTTAAGCCTTGCCTTTGATGCTCAGGTTTCTGAAATTGTCATCTACATTCAATTCATTTGTTTTCTCAGGTCTTTGTGGAAAGAGGAACTTTACAAGGCATCTGATTATGCTGCCAATGTAGACCACCAACCCTGATGCACACCTTTCTTGATTTTCAGCTCGTAGTGGTCCCTTATTCTGGCTGAATGACTGCCTCTTGGTCTATGTATAGGTGTCTCATGAGCACAGTTAAGTGTTCTGGAATTCCCATTCTTCTCAGTTTCATCCATCATTCCTTATGGTCCACACAGTGGAATGCCTTTACAGAGTCAATAAATCACAGGTAAACATCTTTCTCAAATTCTCTGCTTTCAGCAAATAGCCATCTTACATCAGCAATGATATTCCTCCTTCTACACCTGCTTCTGAATCCCAGCTTGAGTTTCTGGAGGTTCGCTGATTATACGCTGCTGCAAGCGTTTTTTTAGTTATCTTCAGCCAACTTTTACTTGCATGTGGTATTAATGCTACTGTTTGATAATTTCCACATTCTGTTGGATCACCTTTCT
>NW_006933934.1:0-674 GCF_000298275.1 Orycteropus afer afer
CCATCTTCCTTCCGAGGAGTGGCTGGTGGGTTTGAACTGCCAGCCTTCTGGTTAGCAGTCAAGTGCCTTAGCCACTATGCTACCAGAGCTCCCTAGGGAAATTAAAACCACACACACCAAGATACTACTTTATATTCACTAGAAAGGCTATTAGCAAAAAGAAAGAAAATAAAAATTGTTAGCAAGTATGTGGAGAAATTGGAGTTCTCCTACATTGCTGGTGGGAATGTAAAATGGTGCAGCCACTGTGGAAAGCAGTTTGGTGGTTCCTCAAAAAGTTAACCATAGATTCAACATATGACCGAGGAATATATCTAAAAGACTCGAAAGCAGAGACTCAAACAGGTATGTGTATAACAATTTTCACTGAATTATTATTTCATAATAGCCAAAGGTAGAAATTCTAAGTGTTCATCAACAGATGTATGGATTAACAAATATGCCATATCCATGCAATGAAATATTATTCAACTATTAGGAGAAATGAAGTTCTAATGCATGCTATGACATCAATGGATCTTAAAAATATTATGCTACATTAAATAAGTCAGACACAAAAAGACAAATATTGTATGATCCCACATATGTTAAATATCTAGAATAGGCAAATGCATAGAGACAAAAGTTTATTAAATGGAGACCGGGAGTTGGGGGAAGGAAGGTATGGGGAGTTA
>NW_006933934.1:2629-3227 GCF_000298275.1 Orycteropus afer afer
GAGGGAGTGAGTAGTTTGACCTGTGGACTCGGGACCATAGTCACAGAGAACATCAAGATCAATGGGCATAACATACTACACAAAAACATTGTTCTCCATCCTGATTGGTCAGTAGCGACCACGGTTTAAAAGCTTGCAAGCAACCATCTAGATGCAACGATGGGTCTCTCTTCATCCAGAGCCAAGAAGAATGAAGAAAAGCAAAGACACATGCAAACAATTAGTCCAAGGAACTGGTAGACTATGTGATCCTCAGCCTATATGACCATGAGACCAGAAGAACTAGATGGTGCCCAGCTACCACTATCAACCACTTGGGGGGGAATCGGTACAGGAGATCCTGGACAGAGTGGGAGAACAATGTGGAACAAAATTCAAAATCATAAAAAAAAAAAAAGACCAGGTTTGTTGGCCTGATAGAGCCTGGTGAGACCCATGAGAGTATGGCCCCTAGCCACCCTTCAGGTCCGGAATTGAACTCACTCCTGTGACTTCCAGTCAAACAACAGACAGGCTTATGGGGTGAACATTTACATCAGGCAGGACACTACTTGTAGCAGTCAATCATGGGAGATCAGAAGGGCAGTGTTTGCACAGG
>NW_006933935.1:0-3239 GCF_000298275.1 Orycteropus afer afer
AAAAAAAAAAAAGAAAACTACAAAACACTATTGCAATAAACAAAAAAAGCCATACGTAAATGGGAAAATATACCATGTTCATGGATAGGAAAACTTAACATTGTAAAAATGTCAGTACTACCCAAAGTGATCTATACACATAATACAATCTCAACCAAAATTTTTGAAACATTCTTTAATGAGTGGGAAAAACTATCACTAGCTTCCATGGAAGAGAAAGGCCCTAGATAAATAAAGCACCACTGAAGAAAAATAACAAAGTAGGAGGCCTCACACTATGAGATCTCAGAACCTACTATACAGCACAGTAGTCAAAACAGCCTGATATTGGAACAACAAAAGACACATGGATCAATGGAACAGAATTGAGAATCTAGATATAAATTCATCTACCCAAGGACAGCTGATCTTTGACAAAGAGCCAAAGGTCATTAAATGGGGCCAAGACATTCTTTTTCACAAATGGTACTGGCAAAATTGGATATCTATCTGTAGAAAAAAGGGAACAGGACTCACATGTCATACTATAAAAAACTCTCACTGCTGTTGAGTCAGTTCAACTCAAAGCAACCCCACCTTGGGTTTTCAAGAGGGTATCTCTATAGAGGTAGATTTCCCAACTTCCTTCTAAGGAGAGGCTGATGGTTTGAACTGCCAGCCTTCTGGTTAGCAGTCAAATGCTTTAGGCACTATGCCACCAGAGCTCTCACTTCACACTATACACATAAGCTAACTCAAAATGGACCCAATTACACAACCTAACACTAAAAAGATAATGGAAGAAAAAATTGGGACAACCTAGGTGCCCTAATGTATGGCATAAATAGAACACCAAGAAGAAGTAGAAATACACAAACAGTGGATGAATTAGATAAATTAAACCTCCTAAAAATTAAATATTTACACTCATCAAAATAATTCTCCAAAATAATAAAAAGAGAACCTGCAGACTGGGAAAAAAAATTCTGGGTCTAATCTCTAAAATTTGTAGAAAATCTCAACACCTCAACAACAAAAATTCAAACAATTAATAAAAAATGAGCAGAAATGATGAAGAGAAACTTCACCAAAGAAGATATTCAAGCAGCTAATAAATACATGAAGAAATGTTTGCAATCATTAGCCAATTGAGAGATGCAGATCAAAACTACAATGAGATACCATCTCACCTTGACAATAATGAAACTAATCAATAAAACAGAAAATAACAGATGTTGGTGAGGTTTTAAGGAGATCGGAACTCTCATACACTGTGGTGGGAATGTAAAATGGTGCAACCATTATGGAAAAAGGTATGTGTCCTTAAAAAGATAGAAATAGAAATAGCATGTGATCCAGCAATCCATTTCTAAGTATATAAACTAAAGAAATAATAGCTGTGCACACCCATGTTCACTGCAGTACTATAGCAAAAAGATGGAAACATCTAAGTGTCCATCAAGAGATGAATGGATAAACAAGCTGTGGTATATAGACACAAAGGAATACTAGTATGAATAAAGAATAATGACAAATCTATGAAACATCCCAACAACTCATCTGTCAGTTTGTTGTACTGTGGTGACTTGCATGTTGCTTGAGACTAGAGACTATGCCACCAGTATTTCAAATACCAGCAGGGTCACCCATGGTGGACAGGTTTCAGCGGAGCTTCCAGACTAAGACAGACAAGGAAGAAGGAAGATGCCATCCACTTCTCAAAAAATTGTCCAGTGAAAACCTTATGAATAGCAGTGAAACACCATTTGATATATTACTGGAAAACTTTATGAATACCCCTGAAACACTGTCCAATATAGTGCTGGAAGATGAGCCCCTCAGGTCAGAAGGCACTCAAAACATGACTGGGGAATATCTGCATCCTCAGAGTAGAGCTGACCTTAATGATGTGGATGGAGTAAAGCTTTGGTTTGCTGATGTGGCACAACTCAAAATGAGAAGAAAAACTATGAATATCCATTAATACTTGCAACATAGAATGTACAAGGTATGAATCTAGGAGAATTGGAAGTTGTCAAAAATGAAATGGAATGCATAAAGATCAATATCCTAGGTATAAGTGAGCTAAAATGGACTGGCTTTGGACATTTTGCATTAGACAACCATATGGTCTACTATGCTGGAAATGACAAATTGAAGAGGAATGTAGTAGAATTCATCATTACAAAGATCTATCCTGAAGTATAATGCTGTCAGTGATAGGATAGTAACCATATGCCTACAAGGAAGACCAGTTAATTCTGCTATTATTCAAATTTACAATTCAACCACCAAAGTCAAAAGCTCCAAAAAAAAACCAAACTCACTGCTGTCTAGTTGATTCATCTCCTAGCAACCCAATCTTAGTTTTCTCAAGCAGTACCTCCATGGAAGTAGATTGCCCAATCTTCCTTCTGAGGAGTGGCTGGTGGGTTTGAACCACCAGCCTCCTGGTTAGCAGTCAAATCCCTTAGGCACTATGTCACCATAACCCCACCAAAGCCAAAGACAAGGAAATTGAAGATTTTTACCAACTTCAGCAGTCTGAAATTGACCAAACATGCAATCAAGATGTGTTGATTATCACTGGCGATTGGAATGAAAAAGTTGGAAACAAAAAAGAATCACTGGTAGTTGGAAAATTTGGCCTTGGGGATAGAAATGATGCTGGAGATTGCACGACAGAATTTTGCAAGACCAATGATTTATTCATTACAAATACCTTTTTCAACAACATAAACAGTGGCTATATATATGTACTTCACCAGATGGAGCACACGGGAATCAGATCAACTACATCTGTGAAAATAAGCAATGGAAAAGCTCAATATCGTTAGCCAAAACAAAGCCAGGAACTGCCTGTAAAACAGATCATCAACTTCTCCTATGAAAGTTCAACTTGAAGCT
The DNA here is from genome assembly GCF_000298275.1 of Orycteropus afer afer. Classification (NCBI taxonomy): domain Eukaryota; kingdom Metazoa; phylum Chordata; class Mammalia; order Tubulidentata; family Orycteropodidae; genus Orycteropus; species Orycteropus afer. The sequence goes on from NW_006933935.1 coordinate 2,887, forward strand.
GAAGACAATTAAAACAAGTCCATGAAAGCCAAAATATGACCTTGATTATATCCATTCTGTGGCATAGTACCTCAGGCATTTGCTAACCAGAAGGCTGGTAGTTCAAACCCACCAGCCATCCATTCCTTAGAAGGAACATTGGGCAACCTATATTCATAGTTATACCACCTAGAAAACCAAAAGAGTGATCATTATGAGTCAGCTCCAACTCAAGGGTGTTGTTGTTATGTGCCGTCGAGTCAGACCCAACTCATAGTGACCGCTTCTTAGGTTTCCGAGGCAGTATCACTATGGAAGTAGATTGCCCCATCTTCCTTCTGAGGAGTGGCTGGTGGGTTTGAACTGCCAACCTT
>NW_006933936.1:0-580 GCF_000298275.1 Orycteropus afer afer
ATACACATTCTTTTCTAGCACATACAGAACATTCTCCAGAATAGACCCTATGTTAGGCCACAAAGCAAGCCTCAATAAATCTGAAAACACTGAAACACTACAAAATATCTTCTTATATAACAATGATATAAAATTAGAAATCAACAACATAGCAAGGGGAAAAAAATACATAGAAACTGACTAACACCTGCATAAAAATTACTGGATAATAGAAGAAATAAAAAGTGAAATAAAATAATTCCTTGAATCAAAATAGAATGAAAACATAATATAGCAAAATCTCTGGGACACAGCAGAAGCAGTGCTCAGACACAAATTTATAGCAATAAACATACGCATCAAAAAAGAGGAAAAATACATAGGTAGACAGGCAAGAAGATCAGGTATGGGTAGGCAAATGGGAATATACCCATGACCATACATAAGTTTGGCAGATAATAATCCTACATACATATTTGTATGTGCCATTAAAATGCCCATATGCGCTTTAAAGCTTACAGAGGGTAGAGTTAGGATAACTTCTTTGCCACAATTAAACACCTTAAGGGAGTGAGTCATCGGGCCTGTGGGCTAGGGACCA
>NW_006933936.1:1970-3284 GCF_000298275.1 Orycteropus afer afer
GGAACAATACTCAAAATTTTTTTAAAAAAAGACTTAGTTTGCTGGTCTGACAGAGCCTGGTGAGACCCCTAGCAACCCTTTGGGTCTGGAATTGAACTCACTCCTGTGGCTTCCAGGCAAACAATAGACAGGCATACAGGGTGAACATTTACATCAGTCAGATACACTACTTGGAGTGATCAATAATGAGAGAACTTAAGGGCAGTATTTGCACAGGGAGAAAGCTTAGGGGACAGGAGTGCATGGGAGGGAAGGACATAGGGAAGTGGTAATAGTAGGGAGGAAGTGGGAAGAGAGCTGTTACATTGTGGGGAATTGCAGTCAATCTCATGAGACATAATGGGTATGAACTGCTGTATGGAAAATGAATTTGCTCTGTAAGCTTTCACACAAATCACAATTTTTTTTAAGTGTGTATGAACAGAAGAATGGAAAATAAACCTGCTTTGTAAAGTTTTACCCAAATCACAACAAAAAGTTAAAAAAACAAACAAACAAAATCAACACCTTAATCCAACAATTAGAAAAAGAGCAGCAAAAAAGCTTACAGTTACTAGAAGAATGGAAATAATAAAAATTTGAGCATAAATGAATGAGACAAAATTAAAAAAAAAACTAGAAAGAATCAATGAGACTAGAATTTGGTTCTTTGAATAGATTAATAAAATCAACAAACCACTGGCAAATCTAAAAAAGATCAAGAAGGAGAAGATGCAAATGATTTGAACAAAAATGAAATGGGTAATGTCACAACAGAATGAACAGAAATAAAAAGGATGATAACAGAATAGTTTGAAGAACTCTGCTCCAACAAATTTGGAAACCTGGAAAAAATACTACCTACCCAAACTAACACAGACTAAGGCAGAAAATTTGAACAGGCCCACCACAAAAGAAGATCAAAACAAAAAGAAAAAAAAAAAATGCTCCCAACAACAACAAAAAAGTCCTGGCTCAGATAGCTGCACTGGTGAATTCTACAAATTTCACAGAAGAGCTGACACCAATTCTACTCAAACTATTCCAGAATATAGAAAAGGAAGGAGTACTTCCAAATTCATTCTGTGAAGTGAACAGTACTCTGATTCCAAAACCAGGCTAAGACACTATTAACAAAGAAAATTACAGAACAATATTCCTCAGGAACTTTGATGTAAAAATTCTCAACAAAATCCTAGAAAATAGAATCTAACATCATATCAAAAGAATAATACATCAAGACCAAGTGGCATTCACACCAGATATACAAGGATGGTTCAACATTAGTAAAGCAATCAATGTAATCTACCACATAAATAAAACAAGGGAAAAGAA
>NW_006933937.1:0-1168 GCF_000298275.1 Orycteropus afer afer
CCTTCTGGTTAGCAGTCAAGTGCCTTAGGCACTACGCTACTAGAGCTCCCACTTCAATATAAATACTGATGTGTGTGTGTATGTGTGTGTTCATGTGTCTGGGAATGTTGATGGATTTTCATTGAGAATTCTCAGTTCAGTTTTCTATATAGTTCAATTTAGAGATTTCTAATATTTTTCCCATTTTCATTTTTAAAAATTATTTGTATGTGGATTGATTCTTTGCTGGGCAAATTTTACACTTAGGGTTTAATTCATCAGTCAAATGTGATTCATGCTCAATTTTACTGATTTTTCACATCTGCTACTGTAGTTTTATGGGTAGTCATTATCTATCAAGTATAATTTGATTCAGAATGACTTTTTGCAGTTTTGTAGATAAGATGCCAATTTTCAATTTCCCCCCCCCTAAGACAAATTTTACTGGGCAGGGTTTTAGTCATTTTCAGTTTTATAGTGTACTGATTATCTCTACCAGTAATGATCATTTTGAATTGGCTAATACTGATAATCAAAAAAAGCCAAGCCCATTGACACTGAATTGTTTCTGACTCATAGCAACCATGTAGGACAGAGTAGAAATGCCCCATAGGGTTTCTAAGGCTATAATCTTTATAGAGCAGCTAGTGGGGTTTGAACTGCTGACCTTTTGTTTAGCAGCCCAGTGCTTTTCAACCACAGCACCACCAGTGCTCCTTTAATACTGATAGAATTCTTTTAATATCAGAAAAGCTTTTATTTGTAGAGCAGAACACCCACAACTGTTCATTTAATCTCAACTTTTTAAACTCTTGTAGCCAATAAAACATGAAACTAACCAAACTTTTGAGTATTTAAACATTTTTTACAAACCCAATGAAATTTTACTTTTATTGTGGTGAAAACATACATACTAAGACATTCACCAACATAACAACTTCCACATTTACAGCTTAGGGACATTGATGACAATCTTCATGTTGTGCCACCATTACTGCTATCCTTTTTCCAAAATATCCCGCCATTAGCATCAACTCAATGCCCTGCAAACAAAAGCTTCCCTTTTTTCCTTCCCTTCTACCCCGGTAACTACTAATCATCTTTGGTGTGTGTCTGTGTGTGTGTATATATATATATGTATTTGTTCTTGTTGTTGTTATGTGCCATCAAGTCGGACCTGACTCATAGC
>NW_006933937.1:2215-3102 GCF_000298275.1 Orycteropus afer afer
CTCTTACAGGTTTTAGTTTTTTTTTTTTTTTTTTTTTTGCAACTTGGTGTCACTCCTCCAGATGTTGTGCTTTGAGCATTATATAACTGGTTGTCATGTCTGCTTGAAATACTAATGGTGCCTTTTGCAATGTTGAAAATTGATGTATCCCTATTAATATAGTATTTTACTATATTCATAGGCCCATGTGGAGGCTTTACTTCCTAAAAGAGTGTGCAGAATTAACCTAACTGATTAGTTCTTATAAAATACTGTTTGTTCTCAACTTTCTACTCAGTTACTGCGTGTGAGCACCCCAGCCCATCAGTGCTTCTTGTTCCACCCACAATTCCCAGTTTGTTGGGCAGTATTTGGTTTCTCACGCTTATGTGAGTTACCTTCTTTACTCAGGTGGAAACAAGGCCATATGTGTATTTTACAAACAGACATCTAATTAATAAAAGTTAAATACATAGATTTGTTAACATAGTAAAATTTTTTAAAAGTTAAACATATCCTATTGTCATAATGAAAACTCACTAGACTTCTGCTCTATTAGAAATGAAAACAAAAAGTTTTATTGAAGGAAATAAAAACATTTTACAAAATAAGGAGACACACAAACACCCACGCAAGAGGCTGCAGAGTATATTCTGAATTGCAGAGAGTGAGCCATTAGTTTTTAGCAGGTGAAACAAACAACAGGACTGTGTTTCACAGGCTCAGAAGAGAGAAGGGGGAATGTGGTGTAGAAAATTACGTGATATAGCTTTTCTAGCCATAGTCTTTGTAACTCCCACTGGATTACTGGGTGGGGGGGAGGGTTAGGGGTAGGGCAGACGTGCAATTTAAACTCCTGATTCTTAAGAGTTAGCCACCTGGGGTATTTCTGTTGGTGCAGCATGACG
>NW_006933938.1:0-473 GCF_000298275.1 Orycteropus afer afer
GTACAAGTGTCTATAAGTGAACAATCCACCATTCTGCCTGGTGATCTTGGATTTGCCATCTGCCAAAATGAATAGCCCCCATATGCCTGCCAATTTTGAGCCTGTCAGCCTCAACAGCTGTGTGAATTAGGAAAACCATCACCTTCACATTTGATACAGAAAATTAGGAATTTTCCACTTCTATAATTGTGTGAGGTATTTGAACAAGATATATTTCTTTATCTTTCACTATAAGCTTTACTTGTTTTCCTTCCCTAGACAACCCATCCTAACATATTTGGTACAGAGAGTGGTTCTAGAGAAACCAAATCATAAGGATGAGATTCCTAAATTGTTTCTCACCAATTCTGTTTTGGTTCACCAATAATCATAAAGACACTGGTAATTGTCTCCATTAGTAAAGAGAGCCTGCTAATCTGTGCCATGAGGTGGCAAAATTAATATACAAACTAGCACCACCAATAAAGCAAGTA
>NW_006933938.1:2988-3538 GCF_000298275.1 Orycteropus afer afer
TTCATTGCTTGAGTAAACTAACACATTTCCTGGTGCTTGATAATCAGCTATTATTCTGGACAATACCTTTTTCTCAATAGTAATTTCAAGGGATCATCAAAAGGCAAGACCAACAATATACTTAAAGAGTGTGATATACCATCAAGGGTATATCAACTCCCCAGCACAATGCCATAACTCCATAGGGACCTTGACTGACTTTCCCTTCCACAAGACATCATACTAATCCATAACATTGATGATATAATGCTAATTTGATCTAGAAGGAAGAAGTATTGATGATTCTAGACTTACTGGTGAGACATCTCTGTGCTCCAAAAAACCCAAACTCACTGCCATTGAGTCAGATCCAACCCATAGCAACTCCTCTTTGGGTTTTCAAAGCAGTATCACTATGGAAGTAGATGGCCTAGTCTTCCTTCTGGGGAGTGGCTGGTGGGTTTGAACCACCAGAATTCTGGTTAGCAGTCAAATGCCTTAGGGCATTAAGCCATCAGAGTTCTCATCTGTGTGCTAGAGAGTGAGAAATTAACTCAACAAAAATTCAGGC
>NW_006933939.1:0-3088 GCF_000298275.1 Orycteropus afer afer
TGTTTTTAAATTTATGAAGGCTTGCTTTATGGCCTAACATATGGTCTATCATGGAAAATGTTCCATGTGCACTGGAGAAGAATGTATATTGTGCTATTGTTGGGTGAAGTGTATATCTGTAGATGTCTATAAGGCCAAGTTGGTGGATTGTATTGTTTAGCTCTTCTGCATCTTTGTTGAGTTTTTTTCCAGTTGTTCTGTCTTTCAATGAAAGTGGTGTATTAAAGTTTCCCCTGTGACTGTGGAGTTATTTATATGGCTTTTCAACTCTTTCAAAGTCTGATTTATGTATTTTGGGGCTCTTTCATTGGGTCCATAGATATTTATTATGGTTATATGTTCATGCTTAATTGATCCTTTAATCATTATATAATGTCCTTCCTTGTCTCGTATGGTGGTTTTTGTCTTAAAATAAATTTTATCAGAAATTAACATTGCCACTCCTGTTCTCTTACAGTTGCCATATGCTTGCTATATCTTTTTCCAACCTTTGAATTTTAGTCTTTTTGTCTTTATATCTAAGGTGTGTCTCTTGTAGGCAGCATATCGACGGGTTTTGTTTTCTTACCCAATGTGCAACTCTCCGTCTCTTGAGTGTTGCATTTAATCCATTAATATTTTGTGTAATTATTGATGAGTATGAATTGGTTGCTGTCATGTTGTTACATGGTGCCCCTGGTTTCTTTGTTCCCTATTAGTTTTTGTGCCAAGCTGATTATGTTTATGAACCATGTTATCATTTCCTCTGTTGCTCTTGTTTTAGTATTTGCAGAATATTTGTTCTTGTTCTCTTTTTTATTGTGATATTAAGGTTTATCATTTTTCTTTGAGCTTACTCTATGGTTTACAATTTTCTCCCGAGTTTAGAACGGTCCATTCTGTTTGCAACTCTCTTAACTTCCTCACCATTTAGAAGTTTAGTAACTACACAGTATTTTCCTTCTTTTTGTTTGTACTTGTCCTCATTTGCAAATTGATGTCTCTGGTTCCCTGTAGCATAGTGCCTAAAGCACTTGACTACTAACCAGAAGGCTGGTGGTTCAAACCCACTAGCCACTCCTCAGAAAGAAGGTTGTCCAATCTACTTCCATAGTGATATTCCCACGGAAATCCAAGGAGGGTCGCTATTGGGTCCGACTCGACGGCACATAACAACAACAATGAGCTCATTTTTATTTTGGATATGTTTATAGCTTTGGTTTCTGGGTTATATCATCATGTGTATTAATGCTCAGTTTTTATTTGCTATTTTTTGTTCTATATTCAAAGGACTCTCTTTAGCATCTCTTGTAAGGTTGGTCTGATTTTAAAAAATTCTCTTAGTTTCTGCTTATCTAGAAATCTCCTAATTTCACCATCTATTTGAGGGACAGTTTTCCTGGGTATATAATTCTTGTTTGAAAAGTTTTCTCTTTCAGGGTTTTATATATACCATCCCATTGCCTTCTCACTTGCATTGTTTGTGCTGAGAAATCAGAGCTTATTCTTACTGGCTGCCCTTTGTAAGTAACTTTGTGTTTTTCCCATGCTGCTCTTGGGATTCTTTCTTTGTCTTTGGTTTGATGAGTTTGATGATGATGTCTTGGTGATTTTCTTTTGGGGTCTATCCTGTTAGAGTTTCGTTGGACTTCCTGAATGGTTATATTCTCATCTTTCATCATATCAGGGAAGTTCTCCTCCAACAAAGCTTGGACAATTTTCTGAGTGGTTTTATTTTTCTCTTCTTATTCTGGAACTCCAGTGACATGTAGGTTATTCCTTTTGATGGTATTTCACATGGACATTAGGCTTTCTTCATTTTGTTTTGATTTTTTTTCTGATTGATCCCTTTCCAAAGAAGTGTTCAGGTATTTGTCTTCAACTCATTAATTCTGTCTTACCATTGCATCAGTTCTACTCTTTTGTCCTTCTAATGTGTTATCTGTTTCTGACAATTTAGTATTAATCTTCTGGATTTGTCTCTGTAGATTTAGAATCATTTCTAATTTTTCATTGATTTTGTCCTTGTATTTACTTCCAAAATTCTTCTAGGGTCTTTTCTGTGTTTTCTTTGGTCTGTTTCCCAATCCTTTGAAGATACCTAAATTTAATTTTTTTTTGAATTCTTTATCAGAGTGTTCCAATGGTGGTACTTCTTCAGGGTTGTGTTCTGGGTCTGTATCCTGCTCTCTTGTTTGTACCGCTTTATCCTGCTTCTTTGTGTGGACTGTGCTTGTCTCTTGTCTCCGAGACATCATGCAGTTGTTGTATTTAGATCTCTGTTGACTCTTTGTGAAGAGCAGCCAAGGGTGATTCAGGCTCTTGTTGGTGGTTTTTTATCATTGGCCTGTTGGTGGAGAAGGAGGTGGTGGCTGTCACTCAGTAAGGGAAGTTGCAGGAGGTGTAGGTGTAGTTGTGTCTTATAGGGACCGTTGCTGTCTCCCCCTCAGTTAGACACAAATTACAATTGAATAACCATCAAAAAAGTAAAAGCAAATGGACAAAAAATACACAATGTAATCATACAGGAACAGTAACCAAAAAAAAAAAAAAAAAAAAAAAAAAAAAAAAAAAAAAAAAAAAAAAAAGAAAAGGGAAAAAAAAAAAAAAAAAAAAAAAAAAAAAAAAAAAAAGAATTTGCAACCAGGAACAGGGAAAAGAAAAAAAGGTGAAAACTAGGACCTAGGAGAGGAACAATAAATAATAATAGTAAAAAGGACAAAAGTATTATTAATTATAGTAGTTTTAATACAGACAATAACAAGCAAATAAAAACCAGAAAAGAGAAAGAGAAAAAATGAAAAGAAAAAAATTGGGGCAGGGCACCAGGGCTCTGTCTGAATACACACTCTGGGATGGAGTTCCTGGGAGCCCAGAAGGTGGGTGTGCATGAGGGATGGCCACCCCTCCGTTCACCAAGTGGGTGTGGCATGTAAGAGTAACAAGGGGAATTTCACACCTTTTCAGTCGTCCAGGTCTGGAGTGTCCTTGGGTTAGTGTCAGGCAGAATCTGTTCTTGTTGTTGTTGTTGTTGTTGTTAAGTGCCGTCGAGTCGTTTCCGACTCATAGCGACCCCATGCACAGCAGAACGAAACACTGCCCAATCCCG
>NW_006933940.1:0-655 GCF_000298275.1 Orycteropus afer afer
CAAAGGCACATGGAAACAAATAGTCCTGGGGACTGGTGGATCATGTGAACCTCAGCATATATGACTATGAGACCAGAAATAGTTGATGGTGCCTGGCTATCACAGTCAACCACTCAGAAAGGTGTCAGTGTAGGAGATCCTGGATAGCATGGGAGAACACTGTGGAACAAAACTCAAATTCATAAATAAAAGACCAGGTTTATTGGTCTGATAGAGCCTGATAAAACTCCTGAGACTATGGCCACTAGTTAACCTTCAGGTCTGGAAATAAACTCACTCCTGTGGCTTCAAGCCAAACAATAGATAGGCATATAAGGTGAACATCTACATCAGGTAGCAACACTCCTTCAAACAATTAAACACGAGAGAACAGAAGGGCAGTATTTGCACAGAGATATAGTTCAGGGGCCAGAAAAGAAGGACAAGGGGAAGAAATAACTACAGGGAGGAAGTGAGATTAATAAAAAAAAAAAGGATGCAAGGAATAAATGGAGTCACTGAACCAAGATAATTGGTCAACATTCAACCATTTCAGGAAGTAGACCCAGTAGTACTGAAGAAAGAAGTCAAACCTCCACTGAAGGTATTGGCAAAAAATAATTCTATAAGCATTAACAGGATACCCATGGAGATGTTTCTACAAAGAAATGGAGCA
>NW_006933940.1:1425-3103 GCF_000298275.1 Orycteropus afer afer
AAATCCTCACAAATGAACCAATAAGCAGCATCATGATAAATGGAGAAAAGACTGAAGTTGTCAAAAATTTCATATTAATTGGTTCCACAATCAACACCAATAGGAGCCCAGACCAAAACCAAACTCACTGCCGTCAAGTTGGGTCTGACTCATAGCAACCCCTCCTTGGTTTTCCAAGGAGTTACTACTATGGAAGTAGATTGCCCAACCTTTCTTCCAAAGAGTGGCTGGTGGGTTTGAACTGCCAGGCTTCTGATTAGCAGTGAAATGCCTTAGGAACTACACCACCAGAGTTCCCCCACCAATGGGAGCAGAAGTCAAGAAATCAGAGAATATATTGCACTGGGGAAATCTTGTGCAAAAGATCTCTTTAAAATGCTGAAGAGCAAAGATATCACTTTGAGGACTAAGGTGTACCTAACCCAAGCCATGGTATTTTCAGTAACCTCCTATGCATGTGAGAGCTGAACAATGAATGAAGAAGACTGAAGAAGAGTTTATGCTTTTGAGTTGTGCTGTTGGGAAAGAATACTGAAAGCACCATGGACTGCCAGAAGAATGAACGAATCTGTTCTGGCCGAAGTGCAGCAAGAATGGTTTTTGGAAGTGAGAATAGCTAAACTTCGCCTCACCTATTTTGGTCATGTTTTCAGAAGGGACTGTTCCCTGGAGAAAGATGTCATATTTGGTAAAGTAGAGGGTCAGCAAAAAGGGGGAAAGATCTCAATGAGATGGATTAATACAGCAGCTGCAACAATGGGCTCAGGTATAGCAAGCATTGTGAGACTGGCACAGAACCAGGAAGTGTTTCATTCTGTTGTACAGTGGGTCACTATGAGTCAGAGCTGACTCGAAAGCTCCTAACAACAACAACAACACCCTGACCTGTTCGTTGCATGAGTGGGAAGAGACCCATATTCAAACCCACTCCAAAGAAAGGGATCCAACAGAATGTGGAATATTGAACAATATCAATATTACACACAAGTAAAGTTTTTCTGAAGATAATTTAAAAATGGTTATATCAGTATATTCACAGGAAACTTCCAGAAATGCAAACTGGATTCAGAAGAAGATGTGAAATAAGGGTATCATTACTGATATCAGATGAACCTTAGCTGAAAGCAAAGAATACCAGAAAAATGTTTCCTTGTGTTTTATTGACTATGCAAAAACATTGGACTGTGTGGATCATAACAAATTATGTGTTACATTGAGAAGAATGAGAATTACAGAACACTTAATTGTGCTCATAAGGAACCTGTCTACAGAGAAAGAAATAGTAAAGAAAGAACTAAAACACTACAAGAGGATACTTCATGGTTTAAAATCAGGTAGTGTGTGTCATTGTTGTATCCTTTCACCATACTTACTCAATCTGTATACTGAGGAAATAATCCAAGAAGTTTGACAATATGAAAAAGAACATGGCATCAGAATTGAAGGAAGACTCATTAACCTGTTGTTGGTAGATGACACAATCTTGCTAGCTGAGAGGAAAGAGGACTTGAAGCACTTACTGATGATGATCAAAGACTGCAGTCTTCAGTATGCATTACACTTTAACATAAAAAAAAAAAAGTCCTCACAACTGGTTAACAATATCATGATGAATGGAGGAAAGACTGAAGTTGTCAAGTATTTAATTTCAATGCCCAGGGAAACAGTAATCAAGAAA
>NW_006933941.1:0-1191 GCF_000298275.1 Orycteropus afer afer
TGGGTGTGCATATGTCTGTTCTTGTCATGGCTCTCACTTCTTTAGGATATATACCTAGTAATGGAATGGCTGGGTCAAATGGTATTTCTATTTCCATCTTTTTAAGGAATCACCATACTGCCTTCCACAGTGGTTGTACCGTTTTACAGTCCTACCAGCAGTATATGAGAGTCCCAAACTCTCCGCATTCTTGCCAGCATATGTTACTTTCTGTTTTGTTGAACTTTACTACTAGTGCTAGGGTAAGATGGTATCTCATTTTTGTTTTGATTTTTATCTCACTAATGGCTAATGATCTTGAGCATTTCTTCATGTGTTTATAGGCTGCTTGAATATCTTCTTTGGTGAAGTGTCTGCTCATGTCTTCTGCCCATTTTTAAATTGGATTATTTGTCTTTTTGTTATTGAGGTGTCAGAATTTTCTATAAATTCTAGAGATAAGTCCCTTGTCAAATATGTCATTGCCAAATTGTTTTTCCCAATCTGTAGGTTCTCTTTTGACTCTTTTGGAGAAGTCTTTGGAAGCAAGTAATAATTTAATTTTTAGAAGGTCCCATTCATCTAGTTTCTCTTCTGCTCTTTGTGCATTTTGGGTTATGCTTGATAGACTATTTATGAGGGCCATTAAATTTCTCCCTAGTTTTTCCTTGAGGAACTCTATAGTTTTAGGTTTCACATTTAAGTCTTTGATCCATCTGAAGTTAGTTTTCATGTATGGTGTGAGGTAAAGATTTTGTTTCATTTTTATGCAAATGGATCTCCAGTTTTGCCAGCACCATTTGTTAAACAATCTCTTCCCCATTTAATGGATTTCAGCTCTCTGTCAAAAATCAGCTGACCATAGGTTGATGGATCTCTTTCTGGGTTCTTGATTCTGTTCCATTGGTCTGTATGTCTGTCATTATATCAATACCAGGTAGTTTTGACTACTGTGGCTGTATAGTAGGTTTTGAGATCTGGCATTGTGAGACCTTCTACTTTGTTTTTCATCTTCAATAGTGCTTTGCTTATTCGATGTTTCTTTCCATTCTATATAAAGTTAGTGACTGGTTTTTCCATATCCTTAAAAAACGTTGATGGGATCTGGATTGGGATTTCATTGAATGTATAGATTGCTTTGGGTAGAACTGACATTTTCACAATGTTCAATCTTCCTATCCTTGAACATGGTACATGGTATGTTCTTCCATT
>NW_006933941.1:1936-2958 GCF_000298275.1 Orycteropus afer afer
TCCTTGCATACCTGATATGAACCCCACTTGGTCATAATGAATGATTTTCTTGATATGTTGTTGGAGTCTACTGGCTAGGATTTTGTTGAAGATTTTTGCATCTATATCCACGAGGGAAATTGGTCTGTATTTGTTCTTTGGAGTGATGTCTTTGCCTGGTTTTGGTATCAAAGTTATGCTTGCTTCATAAAATGAGTTAGGGAGGATTCCATCCTTTTCTATGCTTTGGAATAGTTTGAGTAGGATTGGTGTCAGTTGGTTCTGGTTACCTAGTGCCACTCTGATAAAAATATACCACAAATGGGATAGCTTTAACAAACAGGAGTTTATTCTCTTATAGTTTGGAGGTTTTAAGTCCCCATTCAAAGTGCCAGGTTCTAGAGGCTGGGTGAAAACCCCTCAACTTTGGGATTCAGCTCTGCCTCCAGCGCCCAGCCCATTGGAGCTAGAGGCTTTTCTTCACTCAGACAGCTGCTGGCTGCTGAGACTGAGAAATCCAAGGTTGACAAATAAAATAAAACAGTCCCAACACTACCAAACCACATGGCAGGCCATTAATTCCAGTCCACTGTTAAGTCCCAAGGTTGGCAGAGCATGGCAGACTGCTGAACAAAGACACAGCTATATGGAGGATCCAAGTGTGCCATAAGCTAGAGACTATCCCCAAGGCTTCTCCTTACATACAGGAAGAAGACCATATCCCAAAGGCAGTTACTCAGCTGCTTGTGGTAGATCCGACCATGGAACTGATTGGCAGTCTCATCATGGGGAATAACTACCACCAGCTGCCCAGCCACTCAATCAGGCCAGCCAAATTGAAATACAAATTTAACTACCACACAGTTCTTCTCTGAATGTTTGGTAGAATTCTCCAGTGAAACTGTCTGGGCCAGGACTTTTATTCTTGGTAATTTTTTGACAACCTGTACAATTTCTTCTTTTGTTATGGATCTGTTCAACTTTTCCACATCAGTCTGTGTTAGTTTAGGTAAGTGGTGTGTTTCTAGAAATCTGTCCATTTC
>NW_006933942.1:0-957 GCF_000298275.1 Orycteropus afer afer
AGACAAAATATATGTGAACTGCTGTATGGAAAGTGAATTTGCTCTGTAAATCTTCACCCAAATCACAATTAAAAAAAAAAAAAAAAACACCTCACTGCCATTGAGTTGGATCCAACTCATAGCGACCCCTCCTTGGGTTTCCAAGGCAGTATCACTATGGAAGTAGATTGCCCAACCTTCCTTCCAAGGAGTGGCTAGTTGGTTTGAACCGCCAGCCTTCTGGTTAGCAGTCAAGTGCCTTAGGCACTACACCAGCAGAGCTCCCTTTTTTTTTTTTTTTTTTTAACACTTTAAAGAGATCTTTTGCAGCAAATTTGCCCGATACAGTACATCACTTGATTTCCTGACTGCAGCTTCTATGGGTATTGATTGCAGATCCAAATAAAATGAAATCCCTGACAACTACAATATTTTCTCCATTTATTATAATGCTGCTTATTAATCCAATTGTAATTTTTGTTTTCTTTTTAGCGATCCTAATGAATGTGAAAGGAGCTTGGTGGTGTAGTGGATAAGACATTTGGCTGTTAACCTGAAGGATGGTAGTTCAAACCCACCATTTGCTCTGCAGGAGGAAGATGACACAATCTACTTTTATAAGGATTTATAGCCTTGGAAACGTAATGGAGGTCACTATGAGTCAGAATTGACTTGATGGCAGTGGGTTAGTGGGTGTGAAGTAGTATCTCACTGTGGTTTTGATTTGTATTTTCCTAATGACTAATGGATGTTTGCAGCTGTTTCTTCTCATTTTGAGTCATGCCACATCAGCAAATTAAGGTACTAGAAGCTTTATTCCATCCATGTCATTAAAGTCGACTCTACTTTTGACAAGGCAGCTTTTCCTCAGTTGTATTCTGAGTGCCTTCCAACCTAAGGGGCTCATCTTCTGGCATTATATCAGACAATGTTCAGTGCTATTCATAAATTTTTCACTGCCAAGTTGTTTCTGTTTTT
>NW_006933942.1:2107-3171 GCF_000298275.1 Orycteropus afer afer
CCAGCCATCTGGTTAGCAGGCAAGTGTCTTAGCCACTAAGCTATGGTTAAGGTTATATGTCAACTTGGCTGGACCATGAATCTCAATGGTTTAGCAGTTATGATGTAGTCATCCTCCATGATGAAATCTGATTTAATAATGTAATCACCTCTATGATGAGCTCTGCAATGAGCAGCCAATCATTTGAAAAGGAATGTCATTAGAGGTATAGCCTGCTTCCAATATACATGGACATACTGGCAAAGCTCTCTGGCTTTCTGCTCCATCTGGATCCTGTATGTGGCTCATCATCATTTGATCTCCACTCTGCTATACTGTGTGCTGATCTTGGGACTATTGCCTTCACACCCTGAGAGCCAACAGTCTGCCATTTTATCTGCTGATCTTGGCTTCATCAACCCCCGCAGCCAGCAGCCTGTTGTTCTGCCCGCTGATCTTTGGTTCATCTATCCCTGCAGCTACATGAACATGAGTCAGGAGAAGCCTCCAGCCTGACATGTCTGATCCACAGACTTGGGAAAAGTGTGAGCCATTTCCTTGAGATAAATTTCTCTCTCCCTCTCTCTCTCTCTTTCTCTATGGGTGCATAAATACACCCACACGAACATATATATATGTATATACACATATACATACATACACACACATACATATACATTTATATATACATTTATATATACATTTATATATGTTGTTGTTGTTGTTATGTGCCGTCGAGTCAGACCCGACTCATAGCGAGCCCTCCTCAGGTTGCCGAGGCAGTATCAGTACAGAAGTAGATTGCCCAACCTTCCGAGGAGTGGCTGGTGGATTTGAACCGCCACCCTTCTGGTTAGCAGTCAAGTGCCTTAGGCACTATGCTACCAGAGCTCCTATGTTGTTGTTAGGTGCTATCAAGTTGGCTCCGACTCATAGTGACCCTATGTACAACAGAATGAAACTGTCCGGTCCTGTGTCAGCCTCACAATGTTTGCTATTCCTGAGCTCATCTCTGCAGCCACTGTGTCAATTCATCTTCTTGAGGGCTTTCCTCATTTTCACTGACCCTCCACTTTACCAAGCAT
>NW_006933943.1:0-677 GCF_000298275.1 Orycteropus afer afer
ATAGTCAATAAAACACAAGTAAACATCTTTCTGGTATTCTTTGCTTTAAGCCAAGATCCTTCTGACATCAGCAATGATATCCCTCATTCCTTGCCCTCTTCTGAATCCAGCTTGCATTTCTGGAAATTTTCTGTCAATATATGGCTGCAACCAGTTTTGAATTTTAAATTATGTAAAAAAAAGTTCACCCTACTATAAGAGATTCATTTAGAAATACTAGAGAATCAACACCCAAATTTCAGCTTTGGATTCTACATACTATTTTTATCTCTGGATTAATGAGTGGGACTTCCTCTACTCCTTAGAGAAGAAAGGCATGTGTATGATAGTGTGTCAAAATCCACCAATGCTGAGTTTTCTCCCACAGGGGTTGACCATAGTCATCTTTTGGTTTGTGTACCCCCCCCCATTTAAAATTTGATGAAGAATTAATTTGTCATTCTAATTTACTAGTTCATTAGCAAAAATTGGTTTGTCAGATCCTTTGGATGGCACATTATAAAGCACAGAGCAGGCCTAAGGGAAGAGAAAGGTAGAATCCTGGGGCAGTGCTCAGAGGAGTGGTAGAAGGAGCTTTGCCACCCTCTCTTCTTCCTTTCTTTCTCCCTGTATTTTCTCCCTCATCCCATTTTTTCCTCCCTTACGCTCTCTCCTTTCTTTCTCCTCTTCTTTTTTCC
>NW_006933943.1:2172-3301 GCF_000298275.1 Orycteropus afer afer
TGAGCAGAAGGGCTTCTTTGCCCATGTATGGTGCACAGTGCAGAGTCCAGCTCTGTTTCTCAGGATCAGGGATATCAGATGAAGGGATGGGGCAGTAGGCTGGGAAGTCAGGGGACCACCTTTGCCCATACTCTTGTGGCTCTTTATAAAAATTTAATTTTATAGTGTTAAAACATATGTTACAAAAATTTTCCAACTTCTACCATCTTTAAGTGTAGAATTCAGTGACATCAATTACATTCACCATGTGCAATCATCACGACTATTTACAAGTTTTTCATCACCCCGAACAGAAATTCTGTATCCTTTTAGAATATTTCCTCAGTCCTCCATCCCCAGCCCCTGGTAATCACTAATAAACTTTTGTTTTTATGCATTTGCCTCTTCTTGATATTTTGTATAAGTGGGATCATACAATATTTGTCCTTTTTTATATGACTTCTTAATCAGATTCCATTATGTTTTATCACATTTTATTTATCAGTTGATGGATGTTTGAGTTCTTCCCACTTACTGGCTATTATTAATAACGCTGCTATAATTGCTTATGTACAAGTTTTGTATGGAAGTATATTTTTATTCCTCTTGGATAAATACAGATAGTCATTCACTTTGGACAAGGTTCCATTCTGACAACTCTGTTGTAAGCCAGATCTGACATAAGTCAAATACCTCTCTCTTTTTTTTTAGTGTTCATTATTATTGCCTTTTATTATCAGTATCTTTGTAAATCCAATCTGAACATGGGTGAGTGAACATCTGAGAATAATAGTAAATTATGCACTGCAACATTGTATATGGTATATAACTAACCATGAGATAACCACATCAACAAAAAGCAAAAACAAAAAATAGTTGGTCATCAGTGCAGTTCATCATAACACAAACACGTTGGAAGTTGGGGACTACCTGTACATGATTTGCAAAATTTTCTCCCATTCTGTGGGTAGTCTTTTCACTTTCTTGATGATATCATTTGCAGTATAAAAGCCTTTTTCATGTTGATGATGTCCAACTTAATCAGTTTTTTTTTTTTTATTGTTGTTACTGCTTTCGGTTTTGGTGTAAAAATGTTTTGAAAATTTTATTATTTGCTTTATTTTAAAAAAATGAATATATGCACAAAATA
>NW_006933944.1:0-3234 GCF_000298275.1 Orycteropus afer afer
AAAAAAAAAAAGATTTTACTTGAATGTGATATTAATGCTATCGTTAAATAATTCCACATTCTGTGGGATCACCTTTCTTTGGAATGGGTACAAATATGGATCTTTTCCAGTAAGTTGGCCAGGTAGCTGTCTTCTAAAACTCTTGGCATAGCCAAGTGAGTGCCTCCAGCAGGTCATTTGTTTGTTGAAACAAGTCCAGGGGTATTCCATCAGTTCCTGGAGCCTTGTTCTTCACCAATTCCTTCAGTGCAGCTTTGACTTCTTCCTTCAACACCATTTGTTCTTTATCATATGCCACCTCCTAAAATGGACGAAGATTGACCAGGTCTTTTTGGTACAGTGATGCTGTGTATTCCTTCCATCTTCTTTTAATGCTTCCTGCATCGTTCAATATTTTGCCCATAGAATCTTTCAATATTGCAACTTGAGGCTTAAATTTTTTCTTCAATTCTTTCAGCTTGAGAAATGCTGAACATGTTCTTCCCCTTTGGTTTTCTAACTCCGGGTCTTTGCACATTTCATTGTAGTAATTGGCTTTGTCTGCTCAAGCTGATCTTTGAAATCTTTTGTTCAGCTCTTTTATCTCATTGACCCTTCCATTTACTTTAGTTACTCTCTGCTGAAGGATCTTCTGACATCCATTTGGGCTTTCTTTCTTGTCATTTTAATGACCTCTTGCTTTCTTCATTGATGATGTTCTTGATGTCATCCTATAATTCTTCTGGTTTTCAGTCATTGGTGTTCAATGTATCAAATCTACTCTTTAGATGGTCTCTAAATGCAGGAGGGATACATTCAAGGTTAGATTTTGGCTCTCGTGGACTTGTTTTAATTGTCTTCAACTTCAAGTTGAACTTGCATATGAGCAGTTGATGGTCTGCTCCACAATCAGCTCCTGGCCTTGTTTTTGCTGAAGATATTGAGCTTTTCCATCACCTATTGCCACAGATGTAGTCAATCTGATTCCTGTGTACTCCATCTGGTAAAGTTCACATGTATAGCCACCTCTTGTGTTGTTGTAAAAAGGTATTTGCAATGAATAAGTCATTGGTCTTGCAAAATTCTATCATGTGATCTCCAGCATGATTTCTGTCACCAAGGCCAAATTTTCCAAGTACTGGTGATTCTTCTTTGTTACCAACTTTTGCATTCCAGTTGCCAGTGATAATTAGCACAGCCTGATTGCATGTTTGGTCAATTTCAGACTGCAGAAATTGATTAAAAAATCTTCAATTTCTTCATCTCTGGCTTGGGAGTTGGTGCATGAATAGTATTAACTGTTCTTCCTCATAGGTGTATAGATATTATCCTATCACTGACAGCATTGTACTTTAGGACAGATCTTGAAACATCCTTTGTTATGATGAATACCATGCCATTCCTCTTCAAGTTGTCATTCCCAACATAGTAGATCATATGGTTGTCTCATTCAAAATGGCCAAAACTGGTCCAATTCAGCTCACTAATGCCTAGAACATCAATCTTTATGTGTTCCATTTCATTTTTGACAACTTCCAATTTTCCTAGATTCATACTTCGTACATTTCATGTTCCGATTATTAATGAATGTTTTCAGCTGTTTCTCCTCAATTTGAGTCATGCAGTGTCAGAAAATGGAGGTCAGAAAATGGAAAGCTTTGCTTTATCCATATCATGAAGGTTGTTTCTACTCTGAGGAGCCAGCTTTTTCCCAGTTGTATTTTCAGTCACTTCTGACCTAAGGGGCTCATCTTCCTGCACTATATTGGACAGTGTTTTCAGGCTATTCATAAAGTTGCCTAGTGATGTATCAGACAGTGTTTCTCTGCTATTCATAAGGTTCTTTGAAAAGTAGATGGTCTCTTCCTTCTTCTTAGTCTGTCTCAGTCTGTAAGCTGCATTGAAACCTGTACACCACGTGTAACCCTGGTGGTGTTTGAAACACCAGTGGCACAGCCTCAAGCCTCACAGCAACATGCAAGCCACCACAGTAGGACAAACTGACAGAAAAGTTTGTCTCCCTGAACTGTTTGAAACCTCTCTGCCCTCCCCTTACCTGGATCTCGCAGCTCTGTCATCCCCAGCTTTTCCCCCTTCCTGCTTCATGGAGTGGAGCCTGTCTCCCTCCCCTTACCTGTATCCTGCAGCTCTGTTGTCCCTGGCTTTTCCCCAGTTTCCTGCCTCTTGGGGTGGGGCCTGTCTCCCTCTCTGTTCAGGTTACCTCTTGCCATCCTGACAAGAATATACCACAAATGGAATGGCTTGAACTAACAGAAGTTTATTTTCCAACAGTTTGGAGGCTTTAAGTCTGAGTTCTAAGTGCCAGACTCTAGGGTCTGGGTGAAAGCCCCTCAACCTTGGGCTTCAGCTCAGCCTCTTGTTCTCGGCCCACTGAAGCTAGAGGCTTTTCTTCACTCAGCTGCTGGCTGCTGAGATTGACAAGCCCAAGGTTGACAAGTAAAAAGGCACAGTCCCAATATTATCAAACCACATGGCAGGCCATTAATTCAAGCCCATTGAAAGTCCTAAGGTCAGCATAGCATGGCAGGCTGCTAAACAATGACATGGCTACATGCAGGGTTCGAGCATGCCATAAGCTAGAGACCATTCCCAAATCTGTTTCTTATATACGGGAAGCAGACCACACACCCAAAGCAGCTACTCAGCTGCTCCAATAGATTTCACCATGGACTTAATTACCAGTCTCACCATGGGGAATAACTATATTCAGCTGCCCAGCCACTCAACCAGACCCAGCCAAGTTAACACAAAAATTTAACCACCACACTCCCCTTACCTGGATCCCACAGCTCTGTCATCCCTGGTTTTTCCCTCAGCTTCCTGCCTCTTGGGATGGGGCCTATCTCCCTCCCCTTACCTGGATCCTGCGGCTTTGTCATCCCCAGCTTTTTCTCTGCTTATTACCTCTTTATTCATTGGAATTTGGCATAAGAACATAAGAATTCATCTAGTGAAAGGAAACTTTAAAAAAGAAAACTACCATGAGATGGTCTTCAAAGCCACTTCTAGCTCTTATGTTCTATAATAATTCTATTAGTCTCCAGAGGCATTTTTACTTATTTTTCTGTACTTGGTGGTATAGTGGTTAAGGCATTTGGCAGGTAACTAAAAGGTTGGTAGTTCAATCCCACCAGCTGCTCCATGGAAGAAAGACGAGGCAGTCTGCTTCCATAAAGATTTACAACTTTGGAAACCCAGTGGAGGTTGCTAAGAGTCAGAATCAACTCTTTGGGA
>NW_006933945.1:0-3096 GCF_000298275.1 Orycteropus afer afer
TACAGCAAGAAAAGCTTACAGTCACCAGAAGAAAGGAAATAATAAAGATTTGAGCAGAAATCAATGAAACAGAAAATTGAAATACAATAGAAAAAATCAACAAGACCAGAAGTTGGTTTTTTGAAAAGATTAATAAAATTTACAAGCCACTGGAAAATTTCACAAAGGAAAAGAAGGACAGAGTACAAATAACACAAATATGAAATGAAATGGGTGACATCACAACAGAACAAACTGAAATAAAGAGGATAATATCAAGAGTATAAAGAGAATATAAAGAGGAAACATACTCTAACAATTTTGAAAATCTGGAAGAAATGGACAGATTTCTAGAAACACATCACTTACCTAAACTAACACACACTGATGTGGAAAAGTTAAACAGATCCATAACAAAAAAAAAGAAATTGAACAGTTCATAAAAAAAAATTACCAGCAAAAAAGTTGTGGCCCAGACAGTTTCACCAGACAATTCTACGAAACATTCAGAGAAGAACTGACACCAACCCCACTCAAACTATTCCAAAACATAGAAAAGGATAAAATCCTGCCTAACTCATTTTATGAAACAAGCATAACTTTGATACCAAAATCAGACAAAGACACCACTCAAAAGAAAAACCACAGACCAATATTCTTCATGAATATAGATGCAAAAATCTTCAACAAAATCCTAGCCAATAGACTCCAACAACATATCAAGAAAATCATTCATTATGACTAAGTAGGGTTCATATCAGGTATGCAAGGATGGTTCAATGTTAGGAAAATAATCAACATCACCCACCGCATAATTAAAACAAAGGAAAAGAACTGCAGGATCATATAACCTGATGCAAAAAAGTCATTTGATAAAATCCAACACTCATTCCTGAACAAAACTCCCAGCAAAATAGGAATAGAAGGGACATTCCTCAACATAATAAAGAGTATATATGCAAAACCAACAGCCAAAATTATTCTTAATGGAAAGAGACTGAAACCATTCTCCTTGCAAACAGGAACCAGAGAAGGATGCCATCTATCACCACTTCTATTCAACATTATATTGGAAATCCTATCCAGAGCAATAAGGCAAGGAAGAGATCAAAGGCATCCAAATAGGCAAACTATCCCTATTTACTGATGATATGATCCTATATCTAGAAAATCCAAGAGACTCAGCCAAAAATCTACTGGAATTAATTAAGAGATTTAGCATCATGGCAGGATGAAAAATCAACACCCAAAAATCAGTTGATTTCTCTACACCAGCAAAGAAATTTCTGAAAAAGAAATAAGGAAGTCAATACCATTTACAAAAGCAACAAAAAAATAAAATACTTTGGGGTAAATCTTACCAGAGACACTCTGGTAGCATAGTTCCCAAGGCACTTGTCTACTAACCAGAAGGCTGGAGGTTCAAACCCACCAACCACTCCTCGAAAGGAAGGTTGGGCAATCTACTTCTGTAGTGATACCACCTCGGAAACCCAAGGAGGGGTTGCTATGGGTTGTGGCCGACTTGATGGCATATAACAACAACAACAACAACAGGGACAAAAAAAAAAAAAACCTGTACAGTGAAAACTATAAAAGACTATTTCAAGAAACCATAAGAGATCTACACAAATGGAAGAATATACGATGCTTGTGGAAAGGAAGATTGAACATTGTGAAAATGTCATTTCTACCCATAGCAATCTATACATTCCATTCAATGCCAATCTAGATCCTATCAACATTCTTTTACCAATGACTAATTTTATATGGGGGAGCTCTCGTAGCATAGTACCTAAGGCACTTGACCTCTTACCAGAAGGCTGGCAGTTCAAACTCACCAGCCACTTCTCAGAAGGAAGGTTGGTCAATCCACTTCTGAAGTGATACTGCCTCAGAAACCCAAGGAGGGATCACTCTGAGTCAGGTCCAACTCAACGACATGTAAGAACAATAACAACAATTTTATATGGAAAGAAAAGAGACTTTAGATAAGCAAAACACTATTGAAGAAGAAGAACAAAGTAGGAGGTCTCACATTGCTGGATCTCAAAACCTACTACACAGCCACAGAAGTCTAAACTGTCTGGTATTGGTATAATGACAGATACATAGACCAATGGAATATAACAGAGAACCCAGAAAGAGATCCATCCACCTATGTTAGACTGATCTTGGACAAAGGGCTGAAATCCATTGAATGGGGAAGAGAATGTTTGTTTAATAAATGCTGCTGGCATAACTGGATATCCATTTACAGAGAAATTAAACAAAATTTTTACCTCACACCATACACAAAACCTAACTCCAAATGGATCAAAGACTTAAATGTGAAATCTGAAACTATAAAGTTCCTCAAGGAAAAACTAGGAGCAAATTTAGGGGCCCTAATATATGGCATAAATAATCTATCAAATATATACCAAAATGCATAAAAAGCAGAAGAGAAACTAGATGAATGGGGCCTTCTGAAAATCAAATTTTATGTGCTTCCAAAGACTTCTCCAAAAGAGTCAAAAGAGAACCTACAGATTGGGAAAAGGACATTTAGCAATGACATATCTGACAAGGGATTATCTCTAGAATTTAGGAATATTCCAACAGCTCAACAACAAAAATACATATAATCCAATTAAAAATGGGCAGAAGACATGAATAGACACTTCACCAAGGAAGTTATTCAGGTGGCCAGCAACCACATGAAGAAATGCTCACGATCATTAGCCATTAGAGAGATGAAAATCAAACCAACAGTGAGATACCATCTTGTCCCACCACTAGTAGCAAAATTTAACAAGGCAGAAAATAGCAAATGCTGGAGAGGATGCAGAGAGATTGGGATTCTCTTACACTGCTGGTGGGACTGTAAAATGGTACAACCACTGTGGAAAGCAGTATGGTGATTCCTTAAAACATTGGAATTAGAAATACCATTTGACCTAGCCATTCCATTAGCAGGTATATATCCTAAAGAAGTGAGAGCCAGGAGAAGAACAGATATATGCACACCCATGTTCATTACAGCACTATTATTAATAGCCAAAAGATGGAAACGACCTAGGTGTCCATAAACTGAAGAATGGATAAGCAAACTATGGTATATCCACACAACGGAAT
>NW_006933946.1:0-1066 GCF_000298275.1 Orycteropus afer afer
TTTCTAGTGTGGAGAGGCAATATTGCCTCGTGGTTTGAACCCAGACCTGGTGCAAATATCAGCTCTGCCACCTACTGGCTGTGTCACCTTGGGCAAGTTACTTAACCTCTCTGTGCCTTAGTTGTCTTGATGACAATAATGTAGACCAAAGATTACTGGTATTTAATTGATGTGAGAATTAAATGAGGTAACAGATGTGGAACATTAAGAACAGTAGTAAATACTACTGCTGTTGTTACTACTAATATGGAAAAGGTGACAAAAATATGGTGACAATTGTGAATGTCCAGACTTTGGGAACATGACCTCATTATCTCACAGAATCCTTATAAAACTTGGAAAGGTGAGGATTGCAATGAATGCTACACAGTGGGAACAGGCTCAGAGACACCAAGTTGCTTCCTCAAGGTCACACAGCAGAGGCCACGCCAGGACTGAAGTCTAGATGGGCTGGGCGCCAATGCTCTTGGCCTGGGTCAGGCAGAGGGTGGGGAGAAGCCAGGGTGTCTGCATCAGATGAGGCTGGAAAGGCAGGCTGGTCATTGACCTGTTCATGTTCGTCAGCCAGCCCCTGTCCCTGACACCTTAGGCCACCAAACACCCACCCTGACCAGTCCCCAGGGTTATTCATTAAGCTTAATTTCACCATCCTCACTCCCTGGTGGCCTTCCTGTTCCCAGGGCAGGACCTCTAACGTCGGCAGGTTTAACCCTGGACTGTGTGTCAAATACCTTCCACGTCATGGAGGGATCTAACCAAACTCACTACCGTCGAGTGATGTCAACTCATAGTGACCCTTCCTTGGGTTTCCGAGGCAGTATCTCTGTGAAAGTAGATTGCCCAACCTTCCTTCCAAAGAGTGGCTGGTGGTTTTGAATCACCAGCCTTCTGGTTAGCAGTCAAATGCCTTAGGGACCACGCCACCAGAGCTCCCTTTAAACCATTAGATTGTTTAAAAAAAAAAAAAAAATTAAGCCAAAAAGCAATAACAACCAGGACTGGTGAGTATGATGGAAAACAGGCATGTTCATACATTGCTGGTGTGATCAGGAATCACCACAGCCTT
>NW_006933946.1:2021-3575 GCF_000298275.1 Orycteropus afer afer
AAGATGAATTTAACTAAAAAATAAAAAGAGAAAATCAGACATTTTCCATTTAGAGCAATGCTATCCAATAGAACTTTCTAGAAACTGCCCCGCACTGCCTAATACAATAGCTATTCACCATTGAGCACTTGAAATGTAATGAGTGTGACAGAGGAAGTGAATTTTAAATTTTGTTTACTTCTCATAATTTGAATTTCAATAGCCACAGGTAGTTAGTGGCTCCCTCATTCAACACTAAAGTCAAGAGAATCTGTGTAGGGTAGAGTGTGGGTCCAACTCGAAGGCATCATCATCCCCAGGGAGGGGCCAACGTTAGAAATACTTTGGCTTTACATATGCTTTCCCTACTCTGATGTAGATAGATCTGAGTGGCATACAGATGGAAAGACAACTGTTAAACAAAGACAGTACATACCCACATTAACAGTTGACTGGTGTGGCTTAAGACGGACACAACTTTTAAAAACCCCACCCAGAAAAAAAGAGTGGCATCACAGCAGAGAAATGTGAATAACACTGTCACAGCTGGTGTTGAGGTTAATATGTTAGTATCAACAGGGGTAACCCAAGGCCATATTCTGCACCTTTGACATGATGTGATGAGAATGGCTTTCCTATCAAAAACCCTAAACCCAGTGCAATTACGACAAACACATTGAACAAAGCCCCACTGAGGCCTATTCTTCAAAAGTAGTTCTCAACACTGTCAAGATCATCAAAAACTGTCAAAGAAACTGTCAAGGAAGTCCGAGAAGTAACTGTAACAGACAAGAGGCGCTAAGGAGGCATGACAGCTAACTGTTATGTGGGATCCTGGGACAGGTAAAGAACAGTGGGTAAAACTGAGAAATTCTGAATAATGGATGGACTTTCGTTAATACGAATGTATCACTATTGGTTCAATCTTTGTGATAAACGTGCCATATTTATAGAAAATGTTAAACTGGAGAGACTGGGTGAGTTAAACTTTGCTGTCAAGGTAAAACTATTCTAAAATAAGATTTTTATTAAAAAATTCCCAAACCCAAACTTGCAAAAGTAATGAAATGAACAATACCTCTTATAAGAAATAGAAGGAGCTCTATTAAAATATTCAGCTGCTAACCAAAAGCAGCTCTGGTGGCACACTGTCTATGGCATCTGACTGCTAACTAGAAGGTTGGTGGTTCAAACCCACCAGCCATTCCATGGAAAGAAGATGAGGCAATCTACTTCCATAAAGATTTACCACCTTAGATACCCAATGGGGATCGTTATGAGTCGGAATCAACTTGATGGCAGTGGGTTTGGGTTTTTTTGGTTTTTAATGAAAAGGTTGGTGGCTGAAACGCACCAGCTGCTTCATGGGAGAATGATGAGGCAGTCTGCTTCCATAGTAATGACAGGCTTGGAAACCCCGTGGGACAGTTCTACTCTGTGCTACAGGGTTGCTATGAGACGGAATGGACTCAGCCTTTGGTCTTAAGAGAGCATCATTCTCTTTGCAGAAAGATTCTCCTCAGACACTGTTTATGTAGCAAGGCTGTTTCATTCTCATTAAAATCTGGCTTAATT
>NW_006933947.1:0-883 GCF_000298275.1 Orycteropus afer afer
AACACCTCAATAACAAAAAGACAAATAATCCGATTTAAAAATGGGCAGAAGACATGAATAGACACTTCACCAAGGAGGATATTCAGGCAGCCAACAAACATGAAGAAATGCTGATGATCATTAGCCATTGTTGTTGTTGTTGTCATGTGCCATCGAGTCAGACTCGACTCAGAGCGACCCCTTCTTGGGTTTCCAAGGCAGTATCACTATGGAAGTATATTGCCCCATCTTCTTTCTGAGGAGTGTCTGGTGGGTTTGAACCACCAGCTCCCTGGTTAGTAGTCAAGTGCCTTAGGCACCATGCTACCAGAGCCATTAGAGAGATGCAAATCAAAACAACAAGGAGATACTATCTTGCCCCAGCACTGGTAGCAAAATTCAACAAAATAGAAAATAACAAATGCTGGCAAGGATGCAGAGAGATTGGGACTCTCATACACTGCTGGTGGGAATGTAAAATGGTGCAACCACTGTGGAAAGCAATATGGCAATTCCTTCGAAAGTTAGAATTAGAAATAGCATTTGGCCCAGCCATTCTATTACTAGGTATATATCTTAAAGAAGTGAGAACCATGACAAGAACAGACATATGCACACCCATATTCATTGTACCACTATTTACAATAACAAAAAGATGCAAACAACCTAGGTATCCATCAACTGAGGAATGGATAACCAAACTATGGTACACACACACACAATGGAATGCTATGCAACCCTAAATAATAATGTAGAATCTGCAAAACACGACATTACATGGACAAATTTGGAGGACATTATGCTGAGTGAAATATGTCAATCACAGAAGGACAAATGTTGTATTAGTCCATTATTGTCAAAATCAAGGAAAGATTTATATATGGAAGGAAATTTTCTTTGTTGG
>NW_006933947.1:2105-3147 GCF_000298275.1 Orycteropus afer afer
AAAAAAAAAAAAAAAAGCAAGAGGAAACTTTTGGGGGTAATAGAAAAGTTCTATAACTTGACGGTGGTGGTGTTATGTGTACACTGTTCATTTAAAATAGATATATTTTAGCATATGCAATTACAGTTCTATAAAGAAAAAATATCCTGTTAAGAAAAATATGTTGTTGTCCTTAGGTGCTGTCCAGTCAATTCCAACTCATAGTGACTCTATAAGACATAGTAGAACTCTCTATAGGGTTTTGTCGTAGTTAAGGTTGTGTGTCAATTTGACTGGGCCTGGTTGAGTGGCTGGGCAGCTGGTGGTAGTTATTCCCGATGATGAAACTGGCAATCAACTTCATGGTGGGATCTACTACAAGCAGCTGAGTAGCTGCTTTTGGGATGTGGTCTGCTTCCTGTATATAAACAGCATCTTTGGGAATGGTCTCTAGCTTACGCCATGCTTGAACCTTGCATGTAGCTGAGTCATTCATTGTTCAGCACCCTGCCATGCTCTTCCGATCGTGGGACTTTCCATGGACTTGAACCAACAGCCTGCAGTGTTGTTTGGTAACACTGAGACTTGCTTCTTTACTTGTTAACCGTGGCTTTGTCAGCCTCAGCAGCCAGCAGGTGTCTGAGTGAAGAAAAGCTTCCAGCTTCAGTGGGCCGGGAGCAGGTGGCAGAGCTAAAGCGCAAGGTTGAGGGGCTTTCATCCAGCCCCTAAAGCCTGGCACTTTGAACTCGGACTTAAAGCCTCCAAACCATAAGAGAATAAACTCCTGTTTGTTAAAGACATCCCATTGGTATTTCTGTTAGAGTGGCACTAGGGAACCAAAACAGGTTTTCTAGGCTATAATCTTTGTGAGAACAGGTTGCCAGGTGTTTTCTCCTGAGAAGCTGCTGGTGGGTTTGAACTGTTAATCTTTCAGTTAGCTGAACATTCAACTATTGCATCACCAGAGCACCTTAAGAAAAGAATATAGAAAGCACATACTCTAAGGATAAAAATTGTCTTTTAAAATGATTCACATATATACCTCAACATTAAAAAAAAAAAA
>NW_006933948.1:0-1239 GCF_000298275.1 Orycteropus afer afer
TAAAAAAGAGAATAAGCACAAATATTTAGCATATACTAAAACAACAGCAATGAAGGAAATGATAACATGATTCATAAACAAAGTGAGCTCACCCCAGAAAATTTTAAGGAACAAAGAAATCTGGAACACCATGATAAAACACATAACAAAATGACAGCAACACATTCATACTTGTTGATAATTACACTGAATGCCAAAGAATTAAATGCACCACTCAAGAGACAGAGAGCTGCAGAATGGATAAGAAAACATAACTCATCAATATGCTGTCTACAAGAGACACACCTTAGACATAAAGACAAAAATAGACTAAAAATCAAAGGTTGGAAAAAGATATATCAAGCAAATGGCAACTAAAAAAGAGCATGAGTAGCAATATTAATTTCTGATAAATATGACTTAAAGACAAAAACTACCATAAGAGACAAGGAAGGGCATTGTATAATGATTAATGGATCAATTGAAAAAGAAGATATAACCATAGTAAATATCTATAGACCTGATGAAAGAGCCCCAAAATACATAAATCAGACTTTAACAGAATTGAAAAGACAAATAGATGACTCTAAAGAGTTGTTGTTGTTGTTGTTATGTGCCGTCGAGTCAAACCCGACTTATAGTGACCCCTCCTTGGGTTTCCGAGGCAGTATCACTACAGAAGTAGGATTGCCCAACCTTCCTTCCGAGGAGTGGCTGGTGGGTTTGAACCGCCAGCCATCTGGTTAGCAGGCAAGTGTCTTAGCCACTATGCTACCAGAGCTCCCACTAGGAGACTTTAATACACCACTCAGTGAAAGATAGAACAATTGGAAAGAAACTCAACAAAGATGCAGAAGAACTGAAAAATACAACCCACCAACTTGACTTTGTAGTTATATACAGAGCACTTCACACAACAACAACACAATATACATTCTTTTCCAGCGCACATGGAACATTCTTCATGATAAACCATGTGTTAGGCCATAAAGCAAGCCTTAATAAATTTAAAAACATTGAAATACTGCAAAGCATCTTCTCAGATCACAATGCTATGAAATTAGAAATCAACAATGGGAAGATGAATGGAAAAAGAGCAAACACATGGCAAGTGAATAGCATCACTCTTGAAAATGACTGGGTAATAGAAGAAATAAAAAATAAAATAAATTATTTGAATCAAACGAGAATGAAAACACAACATACCAAAATTTTTGGGACACAGCAAAAGCAGTGATCAGAGGCCAATTTATAGCAATA
>NW_006933948.1:1581-3001 GCF_000298275.1 Orycteropus afer afer
TCATTTTATGAAGCAAGCATAACCTTGATACCCATACCAGGCAACATCATTAGAAAGGAGAACTACTGTTATGAATATAGATGTAAAAACCTTCAACAAGATCCTAGCCAATACTCTCCAACAACATATCATAATAATAATAACAATATATTATGAACAAGTGGGGTTCATGTCAGGTATGCAAGGATGGTTCAACACTAGAAAAACAATCAAGGTCATCCATCACATAACTAAAACAAAAGAACCACATGATCATATCAATTGATTCAGAAAAGACATTTGATAAAATCCATCACCCTTTCCTGATAAAAACTCTCAGCAAAATAGCAATAGAAGGGAAATCCTCAACATAATAAAGGTCATATATGCAAAATCAAAGGACCTCTGGTGGCATAGTGCGTAAGGCATTTGACTGCTACCCAGAACTCTGGCAGTTCAAACACACCAGCCACTTTTCAGAAGGAAGATTGAGCAATCTACTTCCATAGTGACACTGGCACGGAAACCCAAGGAGGCGTCACTATGAGTCAGATCCAACTCAATGGCAGTGCGTTTGGTGCATGCATATGCAATACCAACAGCCAACATTCTCAATGGAGAGAGACTGAAACCATTCCCCTTGCAAACAGGAGCCAGACAAGGATGCCTTCTATCACCACTTCTATCCAACACTGTACTGGAAGTCTTAGCCAGAGCAATAAGACAAGAAAGGGAAATAAAAAGCATCCATATCGGTAAGGAAGAAGTCAAACTATTTGCTTATTATATGATCCTATATGTAGAAAAGCCAAAAGACTTCATTAAAAAAACAAAACAAAACAAAACAAAACAAAACAAAAAAACCACCTACTGGAACTAATTAAGAGATTAGCATAGTGGCAGGATATAAGATCAACATAAAAAACTCAGTTGGATTCCTTTACACCAGCAAAGAGATTGCTGAAAAAGAAATAAGGAATTCAGTACCATTTATAATAGGTACCAAAATAAATAAATAAATAAAATACTTGGAAATAAATCTTACTAGGGACACAAAAGACCTGTACGAGAAAAAGTATAAAAGACTACTTCAAAAAACCATGAGACCTACATAAATGAAAAAACATACTGTACTCGTGGGTAGGAAGATTGAACACCATGAAAATGTCAGTCCAATTGAAAACAATCTATACATTCATTGCAATCCCAGTCTATATCCCATCATCCTTCTTTAAGGATATGGA
Source organism: Orycteropus afer afer (assembly GCF_000298275.1). Taxonomy (NCBI): domain Eukaryota; kingdom Metazoa; phylum Chordata; class Mammalia; order Tubulidentata; family Orycteropodidae; genus Orycteropus; species Orycteropus afer. The sequence goes on from NW_006933948.1 coordinate 2,805, forward strand.
AAATCAATTACTAATTTTATATGGAAAGAAAAGAGACCTTGGGTAAGCAAAATACTATTGAAGAAGAAGAACAAAGTAAGAGGTCTCACACCGCTGGATTTCAAAACATACTATGTTGTTGTTGTTGTTAAGTGCCGTCGAGTCGTTTCTGACTCATAGCGACCCCATGCACAGCAGAACGAAACACTGCCCGATCC
>NW_006933949.1:0-1189 GCF_000298275.1 Orycteropus afer afer
TATGAGTCAGAAATGACTCGACGGCACTTAATAACAACAACAACAACAACAGCACACCTCAACCTCTCATTTCCTTCAGATCTCTGCTCAAATGTCACCTTGTTGGTCAGGACTTCCCTGGCCTCCTTACCTAAAATGGCAGAAACACCCACCCTCTCCCACACTCTGTTCTTCTCCATTGTCAGTTATATTTTTCTCTGTAACACTTATTACTGCACCTTGCCCATATAACAAGTCCGTCTCTCCTCTAAGATGTCAGGACTATGCAAGCAGGGACCAGAACAGTCTCTGGATAATAAATAGTATAGTACATAATATAAACACAGTGTTGACATTGAGTGCTGCAGAGTAGACTCTCATTCACACTGATCCCATAGGACAGTAGAGCTGCCCCAGAGGCTTTGCTTAGCTGTGATCTTTACGGGAGCAGGCCATCAGGTATTTCCTGCAGAGCCCCAGAGCAGGTTCAAACCACCGACCTTTTGATTAGTAGTCCAGTGTTTAACCTTTGGACTACCAGGGCTCCATAATTTAATATATAATAGACATACAACATAATGAGTATGTGTATATATTTGTATTATATTATACTGTTATTATTGTTAGGTGTCATCAAGTTGGTTCCAACTCATAGCAACCCTACAGCACAACAGAATGAAACACTGCCTGGTCCAGCACCATCCTTACAATCATTGTTTTGTTGCAGGCTCTGTGTCAATCCACCTTGTTGAGGGTGTTCCTTTTTTTTTTTTTTTTAACTAACCCTCTACTTTACCAAGCATAATTACGTACAATATAGACACATTGTTGTCATCGTTAGGTGCCATCGAGTCGTATCCGACTCATAGCGACCCTATGCACAACAGAACAAAACACTGCCCGGTCCTGTGACAGCTTCAAGTTCCTTGCTACACCTAAGCCCATTATTGCAGCCACTGTATCTATCCGTCTCATTGAGGGCCTTCCCCTCTTTCGTTGACCCTCCACCTTACCAAGCATGATATTCTTCTCCAAGGGATGGTCTCTTCTTACAACATGACCAAAGCAGGTGAGATGAACTCATTCTAGCTTCCAAGGAGCATTCTGGCTGCACTTCTTCCAGGACAGATTTGTTAGTCCTTTTAGCAGTTCATGGTAGTTTCAGCATTCTTCGCCAGCACCACAACTCAAAAGCATCAACTCTTCTTCG
>NW_006933949.1:2104-3766 GCF_000298275.1 Orycteropus afer afer
CTTTGTATAATCCAACTCCTTGGATTATTTGCTCAGCATAAAAGTTGAATAAGTATGGTGAAAGGATACAACCTTGATGCACTCCCTTAGTGATTGTGAACCATGCAGTATCCCCTTGTTCTGTTATAACGACAGCCTCCTGATCTATGTACAGGTTCCTCATGAATACAATTAAGTGTTCTGGAAATCCCATTCTTCTCAATGTTATCCATAATTTGTTATGACCCACACAATCGAATGCTTTTGCACAGTCAATAAAACACAAGTAAACATCTTTCGAGTATTCATTGCTTTCAGCCAAGATCCATCTGACACCAGCAATGATATCCCTTGTTCCAAATCCTCTTCTGAATCCAGCTTGCATTTCTGAAAGCTCTCTGTCAATATACTGTGTTTTAAATTATCTTAAGACTTTAGATGCGTGTGATATTAATGACATAGTTCAATAATTTCCACACTGTGGGATCACCTTTCTTTGGAATGGGTACAAATATGAATCTCTTCCAGTCAGTTGGCCAGCTGGCTGTTTTCCAAATCTGTTGGCATAACCCAGTGAGTGCCTCCAGGGAGGCATCTGTTTATTGAAACATCTCAGTGGGTATTCCGTCAATTCCTGGAGCCTTATTCTTTGCCAATTCCTTCAGTGCAGCTTCGACTTCTTCCTTTAATACCATTGGTTCTTGATCATATGCTGCCTCCTGAAATGGATCAAGATCAACCAGTTCTTTTTGGTACAGTGACTCTGTGTATTCCTTCCATCTCCTTTGGATGTTTCCTGCATCATTCAATATTTTGCCCATAGAATCTTTCAATATTGCAATTTGAGGCTTACATTTTTTCCTCAGTTCTTTCAGCTTGAGAAATGCAGAGTGTGTTCTTTACTTTTGGTTTTCTAACTCCAGGTCTTTGCATATTTCATTACAGTAATTGGCTTTGTCTTCTCAAGCTGCTCTTTGAAATCTTCTGTTCAGCTCTTTTATCTTATCATTTCTTCCATTTGCTTTAGCTACTCTCCACTCAAGGACAAGTTTCAGTCTCTTCTGACATCCATTTTGGTCTTTTCTTCCTTTCTTGTCTTTTTTTTTTTTTTTTTAAGAGCTTGTTTTACATTCAACATCATGCGTACATTTAGTTTCATTCCCCATTTGCCACGTCCAACCCTAACCCAGTCTCCTCCCCTCCCTACCCGGCAACCCTCCCCTTGGGCCCCTCATAATTATGCACTTCTATTTGTCCTGCATTTCCTCAGTTTGAATGTTGGTCCTTTGGTGTCCCATGGTCTATTGCTCTAAGGGATGCATTACCATTGAGTGTGTGGATGAGGCATCCTGGGTTGAGTGGTCTGTATGTACATATTGTTAACTATTGGGCTGAGAGCCCGCCCCTGGGGGTGAGTTTTATTCCAGGCCGAATGTATTTCAGGGCCATAGTATTGGGAGTGTCACCAGATTTCATCTGATCAGTAATTCTGATCATTATTGAGTTTGGGGATTTTGTTCCACATTTTCCCTCTTGCTGTCTTCATGGATGATATTCTGGATATCGCCCCACAATTCCTCTGGTTTGGGGTTATTGGTGTTTAAATGGTCCCTAAATACAATATGGGGGAGCTCTGGTGGTGCAGTGCCTAAGGCATTTGACTGCTAACCAGAAGCCTGGAGG
>NW_006933950.1:0-1575 GCF_000298275.1 Orycteropus afer afer
AGGGGGCAGAAGTGCACGAAAGGATGGACACAGGGAAGAGGTAACTATCTGGAGGAAGTGGAAGGAGAGCCATCGAATTGTGGTAAATTGTAGTCAATGTCATGAGACAAAGTGTATGTGAACTGCCATATGGAAAGTGAAATTGCTCTTAAGGTACTTGTATTTTTACCTGGAAAAAAGGAAAAGTCAACATTATTTTCAAGGGCCACAGAACAAACTGCATCCCTAATAACACAATACTGATTTTCCTGGGAGGCATACTTTATTACAAGAACAACTAGTAACCATACTTACCTGGTAAAATAAAGGTGAAGGAAATTCATTTTATGTGTGGAGGATCTGCTTCTGTAAAGATTTACCACCTCAAAAACCCAAAGTGGGTCAGTGTGAGTCAGAATCAACTTGATGGCAGTGAGTTTGGGAGTTTTGTGTACTTTTTAAATAGTTTTACACAGTCTTTGAACTGGTTGATTCTGCCTCAAATTCTTGGGGAGAATTTACCTGTCTACATATTAATGAGAGCCCTAGGTGATTATATGTATACTTAAGAATCACCTGGGAATCTGTAAGAAGCACTTGGGGATCTTGTTAAACTGTAAATTCTGAGTCAGTGTGTCTGGGGGCAAAGGCAAATTCTCAGCAGAGGATCAAACCAGAATGAACTGCTTCAAAGTCCTGCTTTTACACTCTTTGAATTGGTATTCGAATTTGGTATTGGGCAAGGATAAAGCATTAATAATCCAATTTTAGAATGGAAATTACAATAAAAAACACAAGAACATGAAAAGCATTCAGCCATCTTAAGACAAATCAACTTAAAATTAATTTCAATAGAAAAAGCTAATATTTTGCTGATAAGCCATAATTTTCCATTTAATAATTAATTTTTAAAAGTCACATTTTATTAAAAGTGACTAATTCACTTCACTGCCTTGCTAACAGCACAAAACTATGGTAACTAAGGAGATAATAAGAGTTTTAGTAAAAGGAATAACTTGAATGGTGATGGTGCTTCTGTATTTTATGCTGTCAATTTAAGTGCAAATATACACTCACAATATGGGGTTTCCTCACATAGAACCAACAAAGATAGAATCTTACTGCTTTAGGTACTGAAAAACAGTGTAAATGATTATGTATGTACAAACAAAAAAACACTTAAGAGTAATTGAATCCAAATGTCTTTATCTTTTGCCGTGAATCCAAACAAATATCAAGCAGAATGTGTCTAATAGGGATAGACAATTTGCATATAAGGCAAAAGCATCAAACATTCTACCAATCCCATTACTACCAAAGATACTTCTTTGTTCATAAAATTTTAATTCTTCCAGAACATATGAAATTTTTACTCATAAAGATCATATTACCTAGAGCTTTGTCACAGATTCAACTATCTGGTTAACCACAGTTATGTGAGGAAATAACTGTATTTTGTTCTCCGTGATGACTTGAGAGATTGTTTTGTATCTATGTTGTTGTTGTGTGCCATTGAGTCGGACCTGATTCATGGCGACCCCTCCTTGGGTTGCCAAGGCAGTATCACTACGGAACTAGATTGTCCAACCTTCCTTC
>NW_006933950.1:2355-3097 GCF_000298275.1 Orycteropus afer afer
ATGAGTCAGAAATGACTTGATGGCAGTGAGTTTGGTTTTGTTTTAAACAAGAAAGAAGTGCATTTTATTCTTCTGTAAAAGTTGTCTCCAGATAGGCAGTCCAATCCTGATAAGTGGCTTCACCGTGTCACCCAGAACCCAGGCTTCTAAATGTATGGCCTTGACCACATGTCTTCCATTCCTAAGGCCAATATTATAACCTTTAATAACTGCTAGAGAATGCACTGTAATGTGGCTATTTCATAGAGCAGCAGATTGGAAGGGGAAGAAGAATGTTTCCTAAGCTTCTAAGGGAATTCCTGGTAGTGCCACCCAACAATTCTGCAGACATCTCATTGGTTACATTTTAGTCACAGGGCTCCAGATAGCAGCAAAGTAGTCTGGAAACACTAGTCTTTATCCCAGGTGACTTGCAGAGATAAAAGCTAGGGTATTGTTTGTTAGTGAAGAGAAGTCGTGGTGGTGCTATGGTTAAGTGCTTGGCTACTATCAAATGGTCAGCTGTTTGAACCCACCAACGACTCTGAGAAGAAAGATGTGGCATTCTGCCTTCATAAAGATTACAGCCTTGGAAACACTATGGGGCAGTCCTGTAGGGTAACTATGAGTCAGAATCAACTTAACAGATTGCTGTTGGTTTTGTGTGTTACTCAAAGAAGAAGGTGAAAATGGGTGTTGGGAGACAACAGCAGCCTCTGATGCAAGCTAAACATGTATAGCCTTCTATGAAACACTTTATTTT
>NW_006933951.1:0-809 GCF_000298275.1 Orycteropus afer afer
AGAGGAAGTGGGAGGGGAGCTGTTGCATTGTGGTCAACTGTGGTCAATGACATGAGACAAAGCATATGTGAACTGCTGCATGGAAAGTGAATTTGCTCTGTAAATCTTCACCCAAATCACAATTAAAAAATTAAAAAAAAAAAAAAAATGACTGATTTTCAGATAAAGCTCATAAAGGAATATCATCTTTCTTTAAGTTACTCAGTGCCAGTATTTATTTCTCTCAGAAGAATTAATGAGTCCAGAATTCTAAGGGTGTCACATATTTTTTTCTAAAGACAATTGATATGTTACTGTGCTTTTTCTGGACCTGATCAGACAATACATGGCTATTATCACATACCTTTCAAGGACATGGAGATTTAGTGTGTCTTGATTGTTAATTTTGTACTCAATTTGTATTAATAAATTTTAACAAAATGACTTTAATCAAAAGTGCCACTCAAAATCAGATTTTTTTTTTTTTTACTGTAGGAATTTTAACAACATTCATTGGTGTTATACTTCAGTCACGTATTGTACTAAGCATCAAAATTTCAGCTATATGAACTTCATAGAGTGGCAGAGAGAGTAAGATTATAATACACAGGGATACAGACACATGCTCTGGAGTCTCAGGAAGTTCAATGACTAACCACTTACCTGCTAGTCAAAATATTAAAGACTTAGATCCAGAGATGCCTCAGAAGCAAGACCTTGAGATCTAATTCCAATCAGCAGTTAAACATCCTGTGAGTATAATTCTGCTCTGATGCATATGGTATCACTGTGTTGGAATTGACTGGATAACAACTGTTACAAGTGCTCTG
>NW_006933951.1:1863-3057 GCF_000298275.1 Orycteropus afer afer
TTAAAAGTGTGCCAAAAAAACCAAACTCACTGCCATCGAGTCGGATCTGACTCAGAGGAGAAAAATAGCTATGAACTGAGCTCAGGGAAATATTTTAGATTTCTGAACAATCATCTTTGGAGGTGAACGTATTGTATCCTTGGAGTCCTCCAAGGGTTGTAGCTTCAGAGCAGTCAAAAAGTTCAACCTCTATTGATGCCAACAGAGAGAAATAGAGAACATTAGAATAAGTTTAAATTTAGGTAACTATAGCACATCTCGACATATGAAAGTTGTCACAGATTTCATTTTACATGGATCCACAATCAGCATCTATGGAAACTGTTGTCAAGAAATTAAACGATGTGTTGAATTTGGCATATGTGCTGCAAAAGATCTCTTTAATGTGTTAAAAAGCAAAGATGTCACCTTGAGGGCTAATGCACTTAATCCAAACCTCCTATACATGTGAAAGCCGGAAACTAATAAAGAAGAGCAAAGAAGAACTGATGCCTTCGAACGACGGTGTTGGCAAAGAATAATGAGCATATTTTAGATTGCCGGAAGAACAAACAGAACTGCCTTGGAAGAAGCACAATCAAAATATTCCTTAGAAGTGACGTGGAGAAAGTTTGTTTCACGTATTTTGCATATGTTCCCATGAGGGAACAGTCTCTCCAGAAGGACATCATGCCTGGTAAAGAGCAGTAAAAAAGAGGAAGACCTTCAATAATATGAATTAACACAGTGGCTGCAACAATGGGCTCAAATATAGCAACAATTTTAAGGATGGCATAGAATGGGACAACATTTTATTCTGTAGTGAATAGGCTTTATGAGTCAGAAAAGAGTCAAGGCCAACTAACAACAACAGTGTTAAAAAGAGAAACTAAAGTTCCCAGTGAACTAGTTAGAGATGGATATGTTTCAGGACTCTGGAACTATTTTTTACTCTTATTTTTAATTTTAACCTCTTGTTCATAGTGTTGTGTCCTTTCATTAAGTACTTTTGCAGACTTTACGAGATCTGATAAATTACTCTTTTCTAAGATTTACTAAACCAACCCACTATTTCTCTTCCAAGATGAATTTGTTCATAATGGTAGTACAAGGGAAAAATTGTAAAAGTTAGAGTCCTGTCTGGTGCAGGGGGACTCCTAGGTGTTTTTTTTTTTTTTTTTTTTTTTAATAGACGGCATACGAGATGTCGAGCAG
>NW_006933952.1:0-857 GCF_000298275.1 Orycteropus afer afer
CTTGAATATCGTCCTTGGTGAATGTCTATTCATGTCTTCTGCCCACTTTTTAATTGAATTGTTTGTCTTTTTGTTGTTGAGGTGTTGGAGTTTTCTATAAATTCTGGAGATAAGTCTCTTGTCAGGTATGTCATTACAAAATATTTTTTCCCAATCTGTAGGCTCTCTTTAGACTCTTTTGGAGAAGTCTTTGGAAGAATATAAATATTTAATTTTTAGAAGGTCCCAATCATCTGGTTTCTCTTTTGCTGTTTGTGCATTTTGAGTTATGCTTGATAGTCTATTTATGCCATATATTAGAACCATTAAATTTGCCCCTAGAATTTCCCTGAGGAACTCTATAGTTTTAGATTTCACATTTAAGTACTTGATGTGTCTGGAGTTTGTTTTTGGGTATGGTGTGAGGTACAGACCTTGTTTCATTTTCTGCAAATGGATCTCCAGTTTTGCCAGCACCATTTATTAAAGAAACATTCTCTTCCCCTTTGAATGGATTTTGGGCCTTTGTCAAAGATCAGCTGACTATAGGTCGATGAATCAATTTCTGGGTTCCCAATTCTATTCCCTTGGTGTATGTCTCTGTCATTAAACCAATACCAGGCAGTTTTGACTACTGTGGCTGTATAGTAGGTTTTGAGATCCAGCAGTGTGAGACCTCCTCCTTTGTTCTTCTGCTTCAATGTTGTTATTGTTGTTGTTAGGTGCCACCAAGTCGTTTCTGACCCATAGCTACCCCATGTACAACAGAATGAAACACTGCCTGATCCCATGCCAGCTCCACGATCCCTGCCTATACTTGAGCCCATCACCGCAGCCAGCATGTCATTCGTCTCATTGAAGGCCTCCCCCTCTTTGTT
>NW_006933952.1:3089-3885 GCF_000298275.1 Orycteropus afer afer
ATATGCCACTTCCTGAAATGGATGAAGATCAACCAGTTCCTTTTGGTACAGTGATTCTATGTATTCCTGCCATCTTCTCTTGACGTTTCTTGCATCATTCAATATTTTGCCCATAGAATCTCTCAATATTGCAACTCGAGGCTTTGAATTTTTCATCAATTCTTTCAGCTTGAGAAATGCTGAGTGTGTTTTTCCCTTTTGGTTTTCAAACTCCAGGTCTTAGCACATTTCATTATAGTAATAGGTTTTGTCTGCTCCAGCTGCTCTTTGAAATCATCTGTTCAGCTCCTTTATCTTGTCATTTCTTCCATTGGCTTTAGCTTCTCTCCAATCAAGGGCAAGTTTCAGAGGCCCTTCTGACATCCATTTTGGTCTTCTCTTTTTTTCTCATCTTTTTAGTGATCTCTTGCTTTCTTCATGGATAATGTTCTTGATATCCTCCCACAATTCTTCTGTTTTTTGTTCGTTGGTGTTAAATGTCTCAAATCTATTATTTACATGATCTCTAAATTCAGGAGAGATGTATTCAAGATCATATTTTGGCTCTCTTGGACTTATTTAATTGTCTTCAACTTCAAGGTGAACGTGCATATGAGCAGTTGATGGTCTGTTCCACAAATAGCTCCTGGCCTGATTTTGGCTGAAGATCTTGAGCGTTTCCACAGTCTCTTGCCACAGCTGTAGTTAATGTGATTCCTGTGTGTTTCATCTGGTGAAGTCCACGTGTAGAGCTGCCATTTGTGTTGTTGAACAAAGGTGTCTGCAATGAACAAGTCGTTGGTCTTGCAAAATTCTA
>NW_006933953.1:0-666 GCF_000298275.1 Orycteropus afer afer
CACTGTGATTATAGAAAAACTTTTCTGCCTATACAGAGAATAATCAATATTTTTAAGAGTATTTATTAATTGTAAATATTTTCTATCTGATAAATTATAAATACCTCAGAAGTATAGCATATATATTTATTTATATAAGTGATGATGTAAATATATTGAAAAAATCCTACATAGGTAACATTAGGTAGTTCACTTAACATAAAATACAAACACAGATGTTATTAAATAGAGATTGTGTCTTTGATAAGAAACATAAAGAGCTTCTTTTTTTTTTCCTCCTTTATCTTCTATGGTTTTGTTCACAGATCAAGTTCAAAACTTCAGTGAGAAATACTAAATTGTGAGTAGAACATACTCACAGCCATGTGTCAGGACAACACATGAGGATGCCTTGCATAATGGGATCAGACCATTGTGATCCATAGAGGTCTCATTAGTGAATTTTTGGAAATTGATTACCAGGCCTTTCTTCCTAGTCTGTCTTAGTCTGGAAGCTCCACAGGAACCTGTTTAGCATTGTAACAACACACAAACCTCCACTGACAGACAAGTTGTTGTTGTCGTTGTTGTTGTTATGTGCTGTCAAGTAGGACCCAACTCATAGTGACCCCTCCTTGGGTTTCCGAGGCAGTATCACTACGGAAGCAGATTGCCCCATCTTCCTTC
>NW_006933953.1:2681-3791 GCF_000298275.1 Orycteropus afer afer
GTAATTTAGAAAAAAAATTATTGCTGCATTGAAAAGCCAGGGTTTTCCCAGCTGACTTTCCAAATATAAGGACATATATTTAGGAGAAAGTTTACAACAGTGTTGCAAACTGTGTTCAACTCACGTTTGCTGCTGGAGACGTATGCAGACCATTTGCCAGACCTCAAGCACACCCTTGGCTCTGGGGCCTTGCTCCATTTCCTTTCGTAGCATGCAATTCAAGGAGAAGCGCCTCAGCTGGCTGGCCCTGAGCCACCACGCCTTCCAAGCCCCAGTTAGAGTAGCAGAAAGTCCAATTCCCCACCGAACAGGCAGATGGTGAAACATCCCCTTGGCTCCAGGAAATCAAGCCATATTGGTGCGGACACAGCTGAGAAAAAGGACAGCAAGTTTTCCAAGTCCAGGCAAAATTAGTTATCTCTCAAGGGAGCACTGTATCATGCCAGCTGGCATTTCCTGCAATGCCCCAGCCTGTTTCAAGGGTAGGCAATGGCAAAAGCTGAGAGGGCTTAAACTGGAGGTCTAAACATCTGAACCAATGAGGATAAAGGCTGTGAGCCTTGTGAATAACACTGTCAGGAAGTGACTGTTTTTCAAAAGCAAAGAATTCCTCATGACAGCAAAGTGGAAAGGGCCCTGGATTGTGAATTAGGAGTGCTGGGTGCCAGTTATTTCTCACATTCCTCTTTTTTGAATTTTCAGTGCCTTGTTCTATAAATAAGGGCAGGAGAGCTAGACTAAATGAGGTATAAAGTAGCCTTCAAAACTTCTAGAATGATTTATAATAAAATTATACAACATATATTTCATTCAATAAAAATTTACTCAATGCCTATTATACTTGGTGTTCTGGTTACCTAGTGCCACTCTGATAAGAAATATACCACAAATGGGATGGTCTTATCAAACAGGAGTTTGTTCTTACAATTTGGAGGCTTTAAGTCCAAGTTCAAAGTGCCATGCTTTAGGGGCTAGGTGAAAGCCCCTCAACCTTGGGGTCCAACTCTGCCTCCTGCTCCAGGCCCACTGGAGCTAGAGGCATTTCTTCACTCAGCTGCTGACTGCTGAGGCTGAGAAGCCCCAAGGTTGAAAGGTAAAAAGCCACAGTCC
>NW_006933954.1:0-572 GCF_000298275.1 Orycteropus afer afer
TGAGTACAGGGGGCAAAACCCACAAATAACTTTACTACAGTATGTGGATAACTTACTGATCGCTGCCCCCAACCGGGCAAGCTGTCTTGAAACAACCAGAAAACTGCTCACCACTCTGGGAGAGCTGGGATATTGAGCTAGTGCAAAAAAAGTACAGATAGCTAAATCAGAAGTCACATATTTGGGGTATAAACTAAGGGCTGGGCAGAGGTGGCTCACTTAGGCCATGAAACAGACGATCCTACAGATTCCTCAACCCACAAGCCCAAAGCAGATGAGAGAATTCTTAGGAACAGTGAGCTATTGTCAGCTGTGGATTTTAGATTTTGCCACAAAAGTGAAACCACTCTATGAGCTCAGCAGAGAAGGGTCGGAGTGGAACTGGACCCCTGAGAGAGATTCAGCTTTTAAAGAACTTAAGGAAGCACTTCTTAAAGCCCCAGCATTAACATTGCCAGACCCACTAAACCATTTCATCTGTTTTTTGATGAAAAGAAAGGAATAGCCAAGGGGGTCTTAACACAGCAACAGGGGCCATGGAAGAGGCCAGTAGCATACCTCTCAAAGAAATT
>NW_006933954.1:2375-3499 GCF_000298275.1 Orycteropus afer afer
GAGTATAACCCTCAGAGCTCTGGGCAGGTAGAAAGGATGAATAGGACTCTAAAGGAGACCCTATCTAAATTAGCAATAGAAACTAGCGGAAACTGGGTAACCCTCCTCCCCTTTGCACTATACCGGGCTAGGAACACCTCATATACACTAAACCTAACCCCATTTGAAATAATGTATAAGATACCACCCCCTATTATATCCGATTTGGGAGAATGTCCCAATAACTTGTCAAAAGATTTTCTTGGATATGAAAACTCTCCAAGTAATTCAAAGGGAATTATAGCCCAAACTCCGAGCCATATATGAAGGTCCTCTTAGCGAACAAGGGATCATCCATGAATTCAAACCAGGAGATTGGGTATGGGTAAAGAAGCACCAGAAAAAAAACTAGCACCTAGATGGAGGGGACCTTATGTTGTTGTTCTTGTGACCCCCACTGCTGTTAAGGTAGACGGAATCAGCGCCTGGATACACCACTCCCATATCAGAAGAGCTGACCAAACGGAACAGCAGTCTGCACGAGCAGAGTGGAAAGTGTACTCCGATCCTGAAAACCTGCTGAAGGTCAAGTTAATGCAGCACCATGGAGATTAGAGCCCTTCTCGCCCTCACCCTAAACCTCTACCGCCTCGCAATAAGTATTGCAACTCACCAACCCTATAAAGTTACATAGTGAATCCGCAACGGACTAACCCATGAAACTTTGTACTCCACCGCCCATATCACCCCCCTTAACGTCTGGTGACCTGATTTATTTTTCTCCCTCGCGACCCTTACTAGCTGTTCTTGGGATGAAGGTTTTATCCGTAAGATAAGTTTTTTTGCATACCCTGGGTACAAAAGAAACATCCAGCAATGTGGGGGGCTTATTTGGTATTACTGCAAAAGTTGGAATTGTGTGACTTCTAATGATGGGGAATGGAAGTGGCAGGTAAATATCCAGGACTATGTAACATTCTGCTTTGCCAAGTCCAGACATACTTATGTGTCAGGAAAATGTAAGGAATGTGATTGGATAAAAGTCTCATTTACTGAACAGGGAAAGAAGGAGTTAGCTAAGTGGAAATCTGGGCTTACTTGGGGTCTCCAAATTTGGTATAGGGGATATCCCTCTGGGGTGATAA
>NW_006933955.1:0-3226 GCF_000298275.1 Orycteropus afer afer
TTTTTTTTTTGGTATATCTTTACCTACCATTGATACCAGATGTATTATTACTATATTATTACTTTCATAGTTATTGGTTCTGAGTATTAGAGGACTAGTCTTTAGAGAAGTAGAAGTTTGTATCTTATGAGACACACATGTTGTTGTTGTTGTTATGTGCCGTCCAGTCGGACCTGACTCCCAGTGACCCCTCCTTGGGTTTCCAAGGCAGTCTCACTATGGAAGTAGATTGCCCAACCTTCCTTCCTAGGAGTGGCGGGTGGGTTTGAACCGCTAGCCTTCTGGTTAGCAGTCAAGTGCCTTAGCCACTATGCTACCAGAGCTCCCTATGAGACACACATAGTACTAAAAAATTCCTAAAGGAAGAAAAGCTTACCATGTTCAAGAAGCCAAATGCAGGCCAGTAGTACTTCCTAAAGAGTAATGAATGGAAGGTAGAAATGTGATCTTGTATTATTCACAAAACAAAGAGTAAGGAGTTCGATGCGTCAGTGTGAGTTGGAAGTTCTGGAGAATTTTGAGTAGGGGATGATAAGATATAGGCTCGGTGAATATATCTCTCTGAGTGGATAATGTATAATAGTAGAACGAGTGCAAAGATCAGAGGTAATTTGGAGTTTAGGATAGTCCAGCCTGGGGATAGGATGGCATTTTGAATTGAGGTGGTGGTAGTGGAGAGGGAGAAAAACAGCCACATTTTCAGAATTTTGATTTAACTTTTTTTCTCCTTTTGGTGATTTGGGTGAAGGTTACAGAGCAAATTAGTTTTATATTAAACTCTTTATACACAATTTTTTTTGTAATACTGACTGTAATCCCCACAATGTAACAGCATTCTCCTCTTTCTCCCTGTTTCCAGTTTCCATTCATTCTTCTTCCCTATCACTTCCTGTCTTCTGAACTTTCTCCCTGATCAAGTGTTGCTCTTTTGATCTTATATGGTTGATTTCTTAGGAGTACATACATACCTTCTTGGTATTGTTCACCTTATAGGCCTGTCTATCATCGAGCTGAAAGTTGAACCACAGGCTTGAAGGATGACTAAGAGCCATAGCTCACGGGTTCCACCAGGCTCTGGCCAGTTATCCTGATCTGTTTATGATTTTTAGTTTTGTTCTACATTTCCCCCCACCCCACCCCACCCCACTTTATCCAGGGCCTCCTATTGTGATCACTTTCAGAGCTGTCAGAAGTGGTAGCCAGGCACCATCTAGCTCTGGTCTCATCATGATGGCTGGTCCCTTAGACCAATTGTTTTCATGCATCTTTGATTTTCTCCATTCTTCTTTCTCCTAGTGTCTTCCTTTACTTTAGTCATGTTGTGCTGACCTCTCCTTTATTGTATATTGCCTTTCATTTCACCTAAATTAATATGTGTCTACCTTCTAGTTAATGATTTACTCCCCTTCCTCATCCCACCCCCAGTAACAATCAAATGTTTGTTTATTTGTTTGTTTGTTTTTTCCCTGTATGTAAACATTTTCTTCACTTTTTATAAAAGTGGTCTCATATGATATTTGTCCTTTTGTGTTTGACTAATTTCACTCAGCATAATGTCCTCCAGGCTCATCTATGCTGTGAGGTGTTTCACACATTAATCTTTAATCTTTAATACTGTGTAGTATTCTATTATGTATATGTTCCATAGTTTTATCCATTAATCAGTTAATAGGCACTTAGGTAGTTTCTACTTTTTGCTATTGTGAATAGTACTGCAATGAACATAGGGGTACATACCTTTATTCATGTAATAGCTCTTATTTCTGTAAGATATATACCTAGTAGTCAGGTTGTTAAAAAGGATCTCCGGTTATGTAGTGGCTAAGGCACTTGACTGTTAACCAGAAGGCTGGTGGTTCAAACCCACCAGCCACTCCTCAGAAGGCAGGTTGGGCAATCTAGTTCTCTAGTGATAGCACCTCGGAAACCCAAGGAGGCATCGCTACGAGTCAGGTCTGACTTGACAGCACATAACAACAACAGCAATGGTTAGGTTGCTGAATCTATGGTATTTCTATCTCCAGCTTTTTGAGGAAGTGTCATACCCAGTGGTTGCACACCTTTACAGTTCTACCACCGGTGTATAAGGGTTTTAATCTCTCCATACCCTTGCCAGCATTTGTTGTTTTCTTTCTTTCACATTTTTTATTAATACAAAAATATTTTGTCTTTTTGGTGTTATTGAAATTTTTTATTTCCAAGTTTAGTTGTTTATTGCTGGTATATAAGGAAGTGATTGATTTTGTATATTAAACTTGGGTCCTATGGCCTTTCAATACTTGCTTATTAATTGTAAGATTTTTTTTTTTTTCCCGATAAATTCTTTGGGATTTTCTACACAGACAATAATGTCATCTGCAAATAAAACCTTTCTATTTTTATTTTTTTCTTTCCAATCTCTAGAACTTATTAGGGAGGTGGGGGGCTGTCTAAATGCACCTGCTAGGATTCCCAGTACAATGCTGAATAAAAATAGAGAGGGAAGACATCCTAGCCTGGCTTCTGATTTTGAAGGAAAGTATTCAGGGTCTAACAAATAAATGTTATACTAGTTATAGGATCCTTACAATTGATACTATTTCCTGCTCTTAGTTTACTGAGAGTGTTATCATGAATGGATGTTAGACTTTATTAAATAATTCTATGATCTTTTTTTCTTTAGTCTGTGATATGTTGAATTAGAATTGATTTTCAAGTGCTGAACTAGCCTTGAAATCCTAGATAAATACCACTTGCTCATGATATATAATCTTTTGAGACAGTGTTGGATTCAATTTGCTAAAATTTTGTTCAAGAGCTCTCTTATTCATGTTCGTGAGAGATATTGGTGCATGATTTTAATTTCTTTTGAGGTCTTTATGTGATTTGGGTATAGGTTGATGTTGCCATCTTAGAACTTGTTAGAAGACATTCCTTCTACTTCAATTTCCTGGAAGAGATTTTGTAGAACTGGTATTATTGCTTTCTTAAATGCTTGCTTTCTTTTCTTTTTCTTTTATTTTTTAAGATATTATTTATTAATGGAGATCTGGTGGTTCAATGGTGAAACACTTGGATGTTAACTGAAAAGTCAGTGGTTGGAAACCAGCAGCCACTCCATGGAAGAAAGAAGTGGAAGTTTGCTTCATAGCCTTGGAAGTACTGTGGGGCAATTCTGCTAAGGAGCTCTGGTAGCACAGTGCCTAAGGTATTGGACTGCTAACCAGAAGGTTGGTGGTTCAAATCC
>NW_006933956.1:0-3210 GCF_000298275.1 Orycteropus afer afer
CTTCTGTGTCTGTGTTAATTGGTTTCCCTTTTCTTTGTTGAAGAGGGTCTGTGCAATCCTTCTGCCTAGTCCGCCATCTTGCCCCGCCTTCAGGCTGTATCTTTATGGGAGCGGATCACCAGGACTTTTCTGCAGAGTCACTGGTGCATTCCAACTTCCAGCCTTTTGGTCAGTAGCCAAGAGCTTGCTTAACCACTGTTCCACCGGGGCTCTTTTAAGTGCCATTAAGTATCTGGAAATAAACTTAGATATGAGATTTTTAAAACAACTTGAAAATGTAGAATTCATATAATGTGATTGCACTTAGGAATGTTAGCAAATATTTAACTGACTCTGCATCAGTGTGGCCATGTCCCCATGAGGGGACAGAGAAGTTCCAGGCCCAGGTGTCCTTGAACAGCACCTCTAGCCTGACTCTTCATCCCTGTGGAGACCTAATTAGATTGAGCCATAAGGAAAGTGTGTTCAGAGGAGGTGACATCTAAATTTAGATCTGAAGGAGGAGGGAGAAACAGAGACCAGGGAACTGCCCTTCTGAGCCCTAACAGGAGGAAGAGAGCACATTGCTGTAGTAGGGGTGGCTGGGAATGGAGGGCTGATAAGGGCTCTTTCTAAATGCCATTTCAAACCCTGTCATGCCTGCTGCCAACCACAGAGCAGTGGGTGATGGAAATCATGTGTTTCTAAATACTTTTTTTGGGTGAGGTGTACTTTTTTCTTGCATGAAATGGTCTTTGCAGTGGGTCAATCTTGTAAAGATTTCCGTATTAAGAGACATGATGAAATAAATCACATTTTATGGTTAAGTAGCTTACAGGATTATCTGCCATAGGCAAAATGCACAACATCAACAATGTCCTTTGCAGTGCCAAATTTTTGTTCAAAGGTGCAGCATTATACAAAATAAGAGATTGTAGTGCATGCTGGCACTGTCGTTTTTGAAATTTTTGAAATAGAAAACTCTTTTGTTGTTGTTGTTTGCCATCGAGTCGGACTCGACTCATAGTGACCTGTCCTTGGGTTTCCAAGGTGGTATCACTACGGAAGTAGATTGCCCAACCTTCCTTCTGAGGAGTGGCTGGTGAGGTTGAACTACCAGTCTTCTGGTTAACAGTCAAGTGCCTTAGGTGCTTCGCTACCAGAGCTCCCAAAAAACTCTTTAGTAATGATAAAATAATAAATTATATTAATGTGCAACTTTCTTAAAGGTGTAATTTTAAAAATTATCTGCCTCACCCCTCACCCTCCCAGAACTGACACTCATGAAAGAGTGAAAATAAGGCACTAAACAAATAAAAACAAACACAAAATCCAAAATGTGCTCTCCATGCTCGTAACCAAATATTTTGCTATGTATTAGATGGTAAAATACGTCCCTGATTTTTCACTTCTCCTTTATGCAAAGCCATGTGGTGCTCTCCCACTCTGACTCTGGTCTCAGCCAATTGAATGTTATCAAGTGTAAGACAGCTGGAGATGTGGAAAGCTTTAATTCAATGGGGTTTTTCACCATTATCCTTTCTCACCACCAGGATAACATGGCTGTGCTGGCGTGCTGGAGTCTAAGAGACACACAGAGCAGAGTTGAGTTGCTCCCGTCACCCCAACTGACAGCCAGCAGACCTTTCACAAGTAAGCAGGTCCAGCCAAAATCAGGAGAGCCACCCAGCTGACCCAAACATGATTCCAGACAGAGCAATGATTGTGCTTTGTTGTTGCCACTGATGCTTGTGGTGGTTTGTTACATAGCATTTCTGTGGGGACAGATAACGAACCAATCATGTTGAAATCCACTTTATCTGGTGTGGTGGTTATGTTTGTGTGTCAACTTGGCTGGGCCTGATTGAGGGGCTGGGCAGCTGGTGGTAGTTATTTCCCATGATGAGACTGGCAATCAACTCCATAGTGGAATCTACCACAAGCAGTTGAGTAGCTGCTTTGGGTATGTGGTCTGATTCCCATATATAAGAAGCAGCTTTGGGAATGGTCTCTAGTTTATGGCATGCTTGGACCCTGCATATAGCTGTGTCATTGTTCAGCAACCTGCCATGCTTGCTGACCTTGGGACTTAAAATAGACTTGAGTTAATGGCCTGCCATGTGGATTGCTAACATTGGAACTGTGCCTTTTTACTTGTCAACCTTGGGCTTGGCAGCCTCATTAGCCAGCCCCTGTCTGAGTGAAGAAAAGCCTCTAGCTTCAGTGGACCGGGAGCAGGAGGCAGAGCTGAAGCCCAAGGCTGAGGGGCTTTCACCCAGCCCCTAGAGCCTGGCATTTTGAACTTGGGCTTAAAGACTCCAAAATGTAGGAATAAACTCCTGTTTGTTAAGGCCATCCCATTTGTAGTATATTCTGCCAGAGAACCCCTGGTTATTCCACACCATGAGAATTTTCTCACATGAAGTACTTGGTCTCCGGTCTGTGTTTGAGAGGCAGGAATAAGCACTGGCCCTTTAGTCTCAGAGAGATCTTTCATACTATTTCATTGCTGTCCTTTCTTCACACTTTAAATAACATTCATGTTTCTTACATTGGGATAGTAAGTGTCATGTTATTATATTTTCATGTTATTATAATTTTCATAACTAACTGTTTGGCTCCCTTCCCCAGAATCCCTAGCAGTAGACCATGAACATTTAATCATTTTGTGCACTTTGTCAAAGTCCTGGGAAGAGACAGAGTAAAGCTTGGAGACTTCATCCCATTCAGTAGTCTGCAAGAGGGCCTAAAATTACACATGATAAAAGCAAACACAGGTAACTTTGATGCATAGCCTGCGTGGGAAGCACTGTGCTAGGGAGGAATATATTATTGGTTCAAGAAGTAGTAATCTTTACAATTAGCTTGATTTACATCTCTAAGGAGTTCAGAGTTGGCATAGTGCCTAAGGCATTTGACTGCTAACTAGAGGGCTGGTGGTTCAAACCCACCAGCCACTCCTCAGGGAGGAGTCACTAGGGGTCAAAATTGACTAGGTGGCAGTGAGTTTGCTTTTTTTTTGAATGGGCGCTTTTGTAACGTAGTGCCAAAGGCATTTGACTGCTAATCAGAATACTGGTGATTCAAACTGACTAGCCAGTCTTCAGAAGGAAGATTGGCAGAAGGAAGACTGGGCAATCTGCTTCCATAGAGGTACTGCCTCGGAAACCCAAAGAGGGTTGCTATGAGTCAGGATCCACTTGGAGGCAGTGAGTTTTTTTTTTTTTTTTT
>NW_006933957.1:0-3119 GCF_000298275.1 Orycteropus afer afer
TTTGGTCAATGACATGAGACAAAGTATATGTGAACTGCTGTATGAAAAGTGAATTTACTCTGTAAATCTTCACCCAAATCCTAATTAAAAAAAAAATGAAAATAGAAACACCATTTGACCCAGCAATTCCATTACTAGGAATATATCCTAAAGAGGTGAAAGGCAGGGCACAAACATACATATGCATACCTAAGTTCATCACAGCACAATCACTATAGCAAGGAGACAGAAACAACCTAAATGGCCATCAATGGGTGAATGGATAACCAAATTATGGTACATTCACACAATGGAATACTATGCTACATTAAAGAACAATGAGAGATACACAAATCATCTCACAACTTGGATGAGATAAATAAGTGCTGAGTGAAATAAGTCAATCACAGAAAGACAAATACTGTATCAGCCCATTACCATAAAAAGACAAAGAAGGGTATGCTTGAGAAAGGGAACTCACTTTGTAGACTACCGGGGTGGAGAGGGAAGGAAAGGGATTAATTCTGGGCTAGTTGGGGATAAGGGTAGGGATGGTATAGAAAGTGTCTGTGACCACCATGATTACATTAGGAAAAGGGAGGACACTAAATTGTGTGCTTAAGATATAGGCGACAAATGCTAATACCAACCATTATATCCACAATACTGCATTACCACTGACACCAAACACCAGGCTAC
This sequence comes from Orycteropus afer afer, assembly GCF_000298275.1. NCBI lineage: Eukaryota > Metazoa > Chordata > Mammalia > Tubulidentata > Orycteropodidae > Orycteropus > Orycteropus afer. The sequence goes on from NW_006933957.1 coordinate 679, forward strand.
AGATGAACACATAAATATCTGTGAAGATCAGATGGGGGTCAGTGAACAGGAGTATACTCTAGATCAAGGATAGATTCAGCAGAGGCTAATCTTGCACAGATACCAGTGACACAAAATACCCACAATTCTTACAGAAACAACAGAAGACAGACAGCAATACCTCACAGACAGCCAGATACTGTGGGAAGAGATCCAACAGATCTACCGACTCAGGACCATAGTACTAGGGGACACCAGAATCAATTGGCATTAACAAAATACATAAAAGCCTTGTTCCTCATCCTACATTGGAGTAACTGGGGTCTTAAAAGCTTTTAAGCAGCCATCTAACATGCAGCTGATGGTCTCCAATTGTCAGAAGCAAAGAAGAGTGCAAAAAAACAAGGGCATTTGGAAGCAATCAGCCCTAGGACACAATGGCCCTCGAGACTAGAAGAATTAGGTGGTGCCTAGCAACCAATGCCAATCATTCAGGAAAGGATCAAATCTGGAGATCCTGGATGGAGTGGGAGGAAAAACGTAGAATAAAATCCAAAAACTCAATAATGACCAGAATTACCGGCCAGATAGAGTCTGGTGAGACCCCCAATGGCCCTGGGATACATTCTGGGCCTGGAATAAACCTTATTCCCAGGGGCTGGCTCTCAGCCCAATAGTAAACAAGATGTACACGCAGACCACTCAACCCAGAGTGACACACCTACATACTCTATGGAAATGCATCCCTTGGAGCAATCGACCACAGGGCACGAGAGGGGCAACATTCGCATGAGGAAATGCAGGACACACAGGAGTGCATAACTATGAGGGGCACTGTGGGGGAGGGTTACTGGGCAGGGAGGGGAGGAGACTGGCTTAGGGTTGGGGATGGTAAATGGGGAGTGAAACTAAATGTACACATAATGTTGAATGTAAAACAAACTCTGCTCTGTAAACTTGCACATAAAGCACAATTTAAAAAAAAAAAAAGTCATGCCACAAAACAAAGTTAACGACTAGGGGGATGGGAGCTCTTGTAGCATAGTGGCTAAGACACTTGCCTGCTAACCAGACGGCTGGCGGTTCAAACCTACCAGCCACTCCTCGGAAGGAAGGTTGGGCAATTCTACTTCCGTAGTGATACTGCCTCGGAAACCCACGGAGGGGTAGCTATGAGTCGGGTTTGACTTGACGGCACATAACAACAACAACAACAAAAGGGGATGGGAGAGCCATAACACTTAAATTCAGTTTTTCCCCAAAATTATGGCCCTAATGGATCTCAATTTAAACAACAACAAATAGAAAGAATAATGTAGATACTTCCGGTAAGATGGAGGAACAGTCAGACAAGCAACAAAGACCCTCTTCAACAAAGAAAAGAAAAACCAATTGGCAGAGATACAGAAGATAATTCTGGAACCCTGAGCTTTGAAGGGAACTATACAGAAGTGGATTAGGCACTAACTAGTGGAAAAACCTGAATGAAAAGAGTGAGTACAGAGACGGGGAACTGCGGCCTGTCAGCTACTCTGATGGGACCAACAGCCTGAGTATTTCCAATTGATGTTGGGACCTGAAAATTGACCTAAAGATCAGCCCTAGTCACCAAGGGCTGCATGGACGACTGTGCTGGTGGACTATGACTAGGAAGCGAAACAGCAAGGAGGGAGACAACCTGAGCTGTGGACTTTACACTGTCCAGAGGGCACAGCCATTTTGATTGTTTACACAAAAGAGGCATTTTGGATATTGAAAGTGATTGAGGGCACAGCCATTTTAAATATTGATAAGTGGCAGCCATTTTGGATATTTAAAGTGACTGAGGGTGCAGCCATTTTGTATATTTATAGGCAGTGGCCATTTTGGATATTTGAAGTGAATGAAGGTGGAGCCATTTTGACCAACTTGAAACTGTTAGTAAATCATGAAATTAAGTTGATACATTATTAAATATTACATTCAAGTTACTAAAAATCAAAATAGGAAGTTAAAAAATGTAAAAGTATACTATATGCAATGGGAATATATGAATCTACAGATGCCAAATATTCATAAATCTAAGTAACTCAGCCCCAGGGTTACAGGTGAGGGGAGACAACTCAGGGACGCCCAAAGTAGCAGACGGGAAGAGCAGGAGAAAGGGGATAAAAGCCAGGAACCCGGACAGAAGAGCAGTCAGCCCCAGGGTCACAGGTGAGGAGAGACAACTCAGGGACACCCAAAGTAGCAGGTGGAAAGAGCAGGAGAAAGTGGATTAAAAGCCAGGAAGCCAGAGAAAAGAGCAATCAGCAAAAGGGATTAGGTGAGGAGAGGAAACTCAGGCCCACCCAAAGCAGCAGGATGGGAAAGCAGGAGAAAGGGGATAAAAGCCAGGAACCCAGAGAGTAGAGCAGTCAGCCCCAGGGATACAGGTGAGGGGAGACAACTCAGGGACGCCCAAAGCAGCAGGCCAGAAGAAC
>NW_006933958.1:0-3230 GCF_000298275.1 Orycteropus afer afer
AAAAAAATTGTTTTAAAAACTTATTATTTTGAAAGGTCAGAATTTTGACTATGTGAATACCAGCATTTCTGTTCTCTAACAAGTACTTGCAAACAGTACAATATTCACAATTTTATTCTTTGTGTTTAAAATTTGTCTAGATATTTACCACAAAAGCAGAGCTTTTAAAACTATTTTTAATCAGTGCAACTCAATATGTAATTAGCTTTACTGAAGTCTTCTTTATCTAAAACCAGTAAAACAGATCTTATGTTTATTAGTTCAAAATATTTTATCTGTTATCTAGAATTCATGCAGAGATATTCTATTTTATTGGGGTGGTAATTAGGATAACTAACATTCTGGGCCTAATTTTTTTAAAAGAATCTAAAACAGATCAAACTTTCCTAATTACATAAGCTTCTCAATGAGTTATCGTTCTTCTTTTTCCTTTTAAATTTTTTCTTTTCCTTAAAAGGCTACACTCAATGGCTGTATTTTAAATTGTGCAAAATATTGGTATTAAAGAATGCTGAGACTTTTAAATGTTACTTAAAAATTAATCAGAGTAGGAGGACTTCCGGTAAGATGGCAGAATAGGCAGGCAAGCTTCACAACAAAGAAAAGAGAAAACAATTAACAGAGATAGAGAAGATAATCCTGGAGCCCTGAGCTTTGAAAGGAAGTATACAGAAGTGGATTAGGCACCAACTAGTAGAAAAACCTGAACAAAAAAAGTGAGTATGGAGATGGTTGGAGCAGTGGACTGTCAGCTACTCTGAGGGAACCAATAGCCTGAATATTTCCAATAGTGTTGGGACCTGAGAATTGACCTAAAGATCAGCCCTGGTTGCCAAGGGCTACAGGGATGACTGCACTGGTGGCCCATGACTAGGAAGGGAAACAGCAAGGAGGGAGAAAACCTGAGCTGTGGACTTTTGGCTGTCCAGAGGGCCAGTCATTTTGATTGTTTACAAGTGGTGGCCATTTTGGATATTTAAAGTGACTGAGGGTGCAGCCATTTTGAAAGTTTACAAGTGGCAGCCATTTTTGATTTTAAAGTGACAGCATTCTTATTCAGATTCCAGGGACCTAAGAATAGCTCCATTTGCCAAGGACAGCAGGGACATACAACAGGCAGACAATGGGAGAGGAGACAGGTGGTGAGTGTATAAGTGCTGCCAGCTAGCAAATAGAGGAGCACAGCACAGTACCCTGCTTACATAGATAACATACAAAGAAAATGAAAATCATGGACAAGTCACTCCAACATGTAATAACTAATCAAATATAAACACAAAAACATCACAATGTCTCAGAGACAACAGAGCATCACATTCCACACAAAGAAGCAAGACAAACCAGGACAAACAAGGGATCATGATACAGACCCAAAACACATGCTTGAAGAAAAAGCAGCACTGAAACTCCCTGATAAAGAATGCAAAAAAAATATATTTAGGTATTTTCAATGATTTGAGAGACAAATCAAGGAAAACACTGACAAAGTTGAGGAAAACACGGAGAAAACCCTAGAACCATTTCAAAAGACAATACAAGAACAAAATGACAAAATAAATGAAAAATTAGAAATGATACAAAATCTACAGATAGAAATCTGTAAAGATTTATACTAAATTTTCAGAAATAGATAACATTGAATGGGCAAAGGAGTAGGATTGAATCAATGGAAGACAGAATTAATGAAATTGAAGGCAAATACCTCAATACTTCTTTGGAAAGGGATCAATCAGAAAAAAGATCAAAACAAAATGAAGAAAGCATAAAGTTCATGTGGGATACCATCAAAAGGAATAATCTATGTATAATTGGAATTCCAGAATAGGAAGAGACAAAAAAAAAAACACATAAAATATTGCTGAAGATTTTTGGGAAGGGAATTTTCCTGGTATGATGAAAGATGAGACTATATCCATTCAAGAAGTCCAATGAACCCCACGGAGGATAGACCCCAAAAGAATATCACCAAGACATATCATCATCAAACTCGCCAAAACCAAAGACAAAGAAAGAATCCTGAAAGCAGCATGGGGAAAATGAAAAGTTACCTACAAGGGGCAACCAATAAGAATAAGCTTGGATTTCTTGGCAGAAACCATGCAGATGAGAAAACAATGGGATGAAATATATAAAACCCTGAAAGAGAAAAATTTCCAACCAAGAATTATGTACCCAGCAAAATTGTCCTTCAAATATGATGGTGAAATCATGACATTTCCAGATAAGCAAAAATTAAGGGAATTTGTTAAAACCAGACCAACCTTACAAGAGATGCTAAAGGGAGTCCTTTGGACAGAGAACCAACAATGGTTGGTTCTGACCATTAATAGAAATGATGACATAACCCAGAAACCAACCCAGTTATAAAAGTAGCCAAAGTAAAGAAACCTACAAGATTGTGGGAACCAGAGACATCAATTGGCAAATGAGGATGACTACAAACCAAACAGAGGGGAAAAACTTGTGTAGTTATAGAACTTCTAAATGGTAGGGAAGTCAAGACAACTACAAGATAGAACAGACTAAACTTGAGAAGAAAATTATACATCATAGGGTAACCTCAAAGAAAAATGATAAACCTTCACATCAAAATGAAAAAGAGGTCCAGTACAAATATTTAACAATTACTAAAACAATAGCAATGAAAGAAGTGATCACAAGATTCATAAACAAAACAAGCTCAGCACAGAAGATTATGTGGAACAGAGAAATCACCAACATGAAAAAGCACATAACAAAATGACAACAACAAATTCATACTTGTTGATAATTATATATCTGACAAGGGACTTATCTCTAAAATGTATAGAAAACTTCAACATCTCAACAACAAACAGATTAATAATCCAATTAAAAAATGGGCAGAAGATGTGAATAGACACTTCACCAAAGAGGATATTCAGGCGGCCAATAAATACATGAAGAAGTGCTTACCATCATTAGCCACCAGAGAGATGCAAATCAAAACAACAATGAGATAGCAACTCACCCCAGCACTAATGGCAAAGTTCAACAAGACAGAAAATAAAAAATGCTGGTGAGGATGTGGACAGATTGGGCTCTCATACACTACTGGTGAGACTTCAAATGATACAACCATTGTGGAAAACAGTATGGTGATTCCTTAAAAAGCTGGAATTAGAAATGTCATTTGACTCAACAACCCATCACTAGGTGTTTGGTAGCATAGTGCCTAAAGCACTTGACTGCTGACCAGAAGGCTGGCGGTT
>NW_006933959.1:0-3228 GCF_000298275.1 Orycteropus afer afer
GGCAGAATTTTAAATCTAGCTATGCTATAAGTATTACAATTGTAGAAATTGTAGATTATACAAGAACAAAGAACGTAAATGCCCTTCTGAGGAATTTTTTTTTTTTTTTTTTTTTGAGTAACTTATTTTTATTTCCTTAAATAAATTCTATGGCTAATTAATCAAAGTAAATTGCTTACCATGAGGCAGGCACTATGCAAACACTTTACCTTGCATCATCTCATTCTTCATCACAGTAACTCTATGACGCAAGGCATTGCTGTGATCATCCCATCCTCCAGACTGTCAAGTCTGCCCAAGATTTTAGGCACTTGCAACAAGCTTGGGGATGCCAGGGTCACCCTCACTTCTGACCCCACCCATTGCTATCGAGTCAATTTCAACTCATAGAGATCCTTTAGGACAGAGTAGAACTGCGCCATAAGATTTTCAAGGCTGTAAATCTTTACAGAAGCCGACGACCTCATCTTTCTCCCATGGAGCAGCTGGTAAGTTTGAACCATCGACCTTTTGGTTAGCAGCCAATGTTTTAATCACTACGCCACCAGAGCTCCTTCACTTCTGACTGGCTGGCTCCAAATTCAGAGGTTCCCACTACTCTCTCAGATTTGATACCAAGATAGAGCATTAGGCAGTCACCAGCAATCAAATGCAATTGACACATCATCTTAAACTGTTTGTAATCTTGGAGCTAGAACATATAGTTTCTTAGAGAATATGGTGACAGCAAGAGAAAGGAGTCCAAACAGCATCAGCCATTTTGGAACAAGGTGAGATAATATTAAAAACAGCCCACAGCTGGTTTGTAGGACAAGGTAGGCTGAACCACAGGGAATCTAGCGGCCTTAGCAATAGGTTCAGGGAGGTAAATAGCATAACTCTCTATGAACTTGAGCAAGTATCTTCAACTATCTGAGCCCCAGTTTTCCTATTTATAAAATGAGATGATAACAACAATGCCTACCTCATAGGATTATTATGATAAAAAATGAGACAAAGCAATGGAAAGTATTTACATAGTACCTGCCTCATGGTAACCAATCTACTTTGTGTGTGTGTGTGTGTGTGTGTGTGATTTGGGTGAAAATTTACAGAGCAAATTCACTTTCCATACAGCAGCTCACATACACTTTGTCTCAAGACACTGACCACAATTTACCACAATGCAACAGCTCCCTTCCCACTTCCTCCCCATAGTTACCTCTTCCTGGTGTCCATCCCTCCACATACTCCTGCCCCCTGAGCTGTTTCAGGGTGCATAAGCAACCCTTCTTTTGGAGTAATCTATTAAAGCAGGAGTTAGAAATCCTTTTCTGTAAAGGGTCAGATGTTGTTCTTGGTAGATGCCATCCAGTCGGCTCCAACTCATGGTGACCTGATGGACAACAGAAGAGAACACTGCCAGTCCTGCACAATCATATCAATCTCTGCTATGCTTGAGCCCGTCATTGTAGCCACCATGTCAATCCATCTCATTAAGTGTCTTGCTCTTTTTCACTGACCAAGCATGACATCCTTTACCAAACATGATATCCTTCTCCAGAGACTGGTCCCTTCTGCCAATATGATCAAAGTATGTAAGATGAAGTCTGGGCATTCTCGGGTTTAAGGAGCATTCTGGCTGTACCTCTTCTAAAATAGATGTGTTCATTCTTCTGGCAGTCTGTGGTATTTTCTTTGCCAACACCACAATTCAAAGGAATCAATCCTTCTTTGGTTTTCCTTATTTATTGTCCAGCTTTCACAGGCATATGAGGTGATTGAAAATACCATGGCTTGGGTCAGGCTCACCTTAATTTTCAAAGTGACATCTTTGCTCTTTAACACTTTAAAGAGGTTTTTTGCAGCAAATTTGCCCAGTACAGTACAACATCTGATTTTTTTTTTTTTTTTTTCCTTAAGTGTCACTGCTCGCCAATGTAGGATGTGGAGCAACGTTTTTATGTATTTTATTGTGCCAATTGAGTATGGTGTCCCCCAGTACTATGGTCCTGAGGTAGTACATCTATTGGATCTCTCTCCCATAGTGTCGGGATGTCTGTGAGGGATTACTCTATGTCTGTCTTCTATTGTTTCCGTAAGGACTGCAGTATTTTGTATCACTGGTGTCTGTGCAAGATTAGCCTCAGCTGACACTAACCTTGGTCTAGCGTATACCTCTGTTCACTGACCCCTGTCTGATCATCTCAGGTGTTTATGTGTTCATCTGTATAGCCTAGTGTTTGGTGTTAATGGCAATGTGGTATTGTGGACACATTGGTTGGTATTAGCATCTGTCGTCTCTTATGTGCACAGTTCGGTGTCCTCTCATTTCTCAATATTATTATGGTGGTCATATATCCTTCCCATATATCCATCTGATTTCTTGACTGTTGCTTCCATTGATGTTGATTGTGTATATAAGTAAAATGAAATCCATGACAACTTCAACCTTTTCTTTTTTTATTGTGATGTTGCTGATTGGTCCAGTTGTGAGGATTTTTGTTGTGGGTTTTTTTGTTTGTTTGTTTGTTTATGTTGAGGTGTAATCCATACTGAAGGCTTTGATTTTCATCAGTAAGTGCTTCAAGTCTCCTTCACTTTTTGCAAGCAAGGTTGTCATCCACATATCACAGGTTGTTAATGAGTCTTCCTCCAATCATCATGAAACATTCTTCCTCATATAGTTCAAATTCTTGGATTATTTGCTCAGCATACAGGTTGAATGAGTATAGTGAAAGTATACAGCCCTGACACACATCTTTACTGATTTTAAACCAAGCAGCATTCCTTTGTTCTGTTTGAACCAATGCCTCTCAGTCTATGTACAGGTTCTTCATGAGCACAGTTAAGTGTTCTGGAATTCCCATTAGTAGCAATGTTACATAATTTGCTATGATCCATACATTTGCATATTTTTGCATAGTCAATAAAACACAGGTAAACATCTTTCTGGTATTCTTTGTTTTGAGCCAAGATCCATCTGACATCAGCAATTATATCCCTCATTCTATACCTGCTCCTGACTCTGGCTTGAATTTCTGACAGTTCCTTATCAATGTACTGCTGCAACCATTTTTACTTATTGTGATAGTTGAAGATGTGTCAACTTGGCTGGACTCCAGTTGTGAGTGGTGGTTCCCATGATGGATCACATGACTGGGTTCTGAGCGGCCGGTCCGCCCAGGGGGAGTTTCCCCAGGGGTGTGGCCTGCCTGCAGTGCTATCCCAGGGACAGGCTGGAAGAAC
>NW_006933960.1:0-1043 GCF_000298275.1 Orycteropus afer afer
AGTATCACTATGGAAGTAGATTGCCCCATCTTCCTTCGGAGGAGTGGCTGGTGAGTTGAACTGCCAGCCTTCTAGTTCGCAGTCAAGTGCCTTAGACACTATGCTACCAGAGCTCCTGCTCTACATTAGCAAGCATGATATCCTTCTCCAGGGATCGGTCCCTTCTGACAACATGACCAAAGTATGTGACACAAAGTTTTGCCATTCTTTCTTCTAAGGAGTATTCTAGCTGCACTTCATCCAGGACAGATTTGTTCATTTTTCTGGCAGTCCAAGGTATTTTCAGTATTCTTTACTAACACCATAGTTCAAGGGTATCAACTCTTCTTCAGTCGTCCTCATTCATAGTCCAGCTTTCACATGCATATAAAGCTATTGGAAATACCATGGCTTGGGTCAGGCACACCTTAGTCTTCAAAGTGGCATCTTTGCTCTTTAATACTTTAAAGAGGTCTTTACAGCAGATTTCCCCAGTGCAATATGTTGCCTGATTACCTGACCACTGCTTCCTTGAGTGTCAATTGTGGATCCAAGTAAAATGAAATACCTGACAATTTCAATCTTTTCTCTATATATTGCGATGTACTTTATTGCTCCTGTTGTGAGGACTCTTGCTTCTCCATGTTGAGGTGTAATTCATACTGAAAGCTGTAGTCTTTGATCTTCATCACTAAATGCCCTAAGTTCTCTCCACTTTCAGCAAGCAGGGTTGTGTCATCTGCATATCACAGGTTGTTAATCAGTCTCCCTCCAATCCTGGTGCTGTGTTCTTCTTCATATAGTCTAGGTTCGCAAGATAATTTGCTCTGCATACAGATTGAATAATATCATGAAAGGATACAATCTTGACAGACAACTTTCCTGATTTTAAAACCTACAGTATCTCCTTGTTCTGTTAGAATGACTGTCTCTTGGTCTATGTATAGTTTCCTCATGAGAACAATTAAATGTTCTGGAATTCCCATTCTTCCCAGTGTTATCTATAATTTGTTATGATCCAGACAGTCTCATGTTTTCCCATGATCAATTAAACATAGGTAAAC
>NW_006933960.1:2258-3134 GCF_000298275.1 Orycteropus afer afer
AATAGGATGGCTTGAACAAAGAGGAGTTTATTCTCTTACAGTCTGGGAGGCTAGAAGTCCAAGTTCAAAGTGCCAGGCTCTAGGGGCTGTGTGAAAGCCCCTCGACCTTGGGCTTCAGTTCTACCTCTTGCTCTTGGCCCACTGAAGCTAGAGGCATCTCTTCACTCAAGCAGCTACTGGCTACTGAAGCTAACAAGCCCAAAGTCGACAAATAAAATGGCACAGTCCCAATATTACCAAACCACATGGCAGGCTATTAATTCAAGTCCATTGAAAGTCTCAAGATCAGCAAAGCATGGTAGGCTGCCGAACAATGACACAGCTACATGCAGGGTTCAAACATGCCATAAGCTAGAGACCATTCCCAAAGCTCTTTCTTACATACGGGAAGCAGACCATGTCCCTAAAGCAGCTACTCAGCTGCTTGTAGTAGGTCCCACCATGGAATTGATTTCCAGTCTCATCATGGGGAATAACTACCACCAGCTGCTCAACCATTCAACCAGGCCCAGCCAAGTTGACACACAAACTTAACTACCAGACCAATGTAGGTTGTGGAACAAGATTTTTATGTATTTAGTTGTGCCAATTGAGTCTGGTGTCCCCGTATACTACGTTCCTGAGTTGATAGATCCATTGGCTCTCTCTCCCACAGTGTCTGGCTGTCTGTGAGGGATTGCTCTATGTCTGTCTTCTGTTGTTTCTGTAAGGATTGTGGATACTTTGTATCACTGGTATCTGTGCAGGGTTAGCCTCAGCTGAATCTATCTTAATTTTTTTTTTTACAAATTTATTTATTTTTTATTTGCACACAAGTTCTGTGTATTGAAAGGTCATAACTAATACAGATCATAATAGGGCTACTTAAGTATTCTA
>NW_006933961.1:0-613 GCF_000298275.1 Orycteropus afer afer
TTATTACTATTAAAATAATTTATGTAGTGTTGTGTGAATTTTCCAAGAAGTTTAAAACTTTCTCCTGAGCAGGCAGTAAAAGTCCAAAAAACTTCCCTAGAAGTGTAGTCAGAGATATGAACATTTATTTAGAAGAGAAACAGAAAGAATAGGGAGAAAAGGACTAAAAAGATAAAGAAAGCAGGCTTACAAACATTGCTAGCAATTCATCATCCAGTGGTGGCAGGCCGGAGTGGATCCAAGATGACTGCTAACCTCATCCCACATTGCAGATATACTCATACCCGAGTTTGAGGAATTGGGTAAGGGGGCTACGTGACTGGCCTCAGACTTTGTGGTGCTGGTCCCCAATCAAAAGGAGACCGCAGGCAGTGTCCTACAACCACCATATGTGTATGCTCTGATAAGATGCCATTATTAGCAAGCTTTATGGCTAAAAATTATTCTAAGGATGGGTTAATACATTCCAGGGAAGGTAGTTAATAACTGTTGGAGGGAGCAGGGGAATATGTGACAAGGGGAGATAGAAGAAATGACCTGTAGCTCTTACAAGCATGGCTAAACAAGATGGAGTCTGGGGGCTAATTTGGGGGTTGCAGTTAGTGACTATATG
>NW_006933961.1:3133-3675 GCF_000298275.1 Orycteropus afer afer
AAGTAGATTGCCCCATCTTCCTTCCAAGGAGTGGCTGGTGGATTTGAACCGCCAGCCTTCTGGTTAGCAGTCAAGTGCCTTAGCCACTATGCTATAATATTGCAGGATGTCTTAAAACAGTTTTTGTTAAAAACCAGTAAAAAACAAACACACTGCCATTAAAGTCAGATCTGACTCATAGCGACCCCTCCTTAGGTTGGTTGTTGTTGTTAAGTGCCATCGAGTCATTTCCGACTCATAGTGACCCCATGCACAGCAGAACGAACCACCGCTTGGTTCTGAGCCAGCTCCACAATTCTTGCTACACTTGACCCCATTGCCACCACCACTGTGTCAATCCACCTCGTTGAGGGCCTTCCCCTCTTTCGTTGCCCCTCCACCTTACCAAACATAACATATTTCTCCACAGAATGGTCCATTCTGACAACATGACCAAAGTATGTGAGACGAAGTCTGGCCATTCTTGCCTCCAAGGAGCATTCTGGCTGCACTTTCTCCAGGAGAGACCTGTTAGTTCTTTTAGCAGTCCATGGTACTTTCAG
>NW_006933962.1:0-2032 GCF_000298275.1 Orycteropus afer afer
AAAAGGTACATACCTCAAACCTCACAAAAAGTGAACTCAAAATGGATCAGAGATCTGAGTATAAAACCCAATACTATAAAGTTCATCAAGGGTAAAACAAGGCAAACAATTTAATTTATTGCATAAATAGACTATCAAGCATAAACAAAAATTCATAAACAACAGAAGATAAACTAGTTGACTGAGACCTCCTATAAATTAACCAATTATGCATATCAAAAGATTTTGCAGAAACAGTAAAAAGAGAACCTACAAATTGGGAAAAAAATATTTAGCATGATATATCTGACTATCTGACAAGGGATTTATCTTTAAAATTCATAGAAAACTTCCAAAGTTCAACATTAAAAAATGAGCAGAGGACATGAACAGACATTTTACCAAACAAGATATTCTGTTGGCCAACAAACACATGAAGAAATACTTGTGATCTTTAGCCATTAGAGAGATGTAAATCAAAACAACAATGCAATATCATCTCACCCCAGCTAATAGCAAAGTTCAGCAACACAGAAAACAACAATTGCTGGGGAGGATGTGGAAAGACTGGAACTCTCATACACTGCTAGTAGAATGGTAAAATGATACAACCACTGTGGAAAATGGTATGGAGATTCCTTAAAAAGTTGGAAGCAGAAATATAGTTTGATCCAACCATCTCACTATCAGATATATATCTTAAAGAAATGAGAGCTGAGACACAAATAGCATGTTCATCGCAGCACTATTTACAATAGCAAAGAGATGGATAAAAAAACAAGTGCCATCAACAGATGAATGGAATATGGTACATACATACAATGGAATACTATGCAACATTAAAGAATAATGAGAATTATTACCAATGTCATGGAGTAAAATGTGTACGAATGCTTGAATGGCAAACCAATTTTTCTGTAAACTTTCACCCAAATCACACACACACACACACAATTGTATAAAAGTCTTAATGTTTGGAGACTTCCAGTAAGATGGCAGAATAGGCAGACAAGCTACACAGAAACTCTTCAACAAAGAAAAGAGAACACAATTGACACAGATAGAGAAGATAATCCTGGAGCCCTGAGCTTTGAAAGGAAGGATACAGAAGTGGATTAAACACCAATAAGTAGAAGAATCTGAATGAAAACAGTGAGAAAGGAGACAAGCAGAGCTGTGGACTGTCAGCTATCCTGACAGCATGGAGAGCCTGAATATTTCCAAGTAGTGTTAAGACCTGAGAATTAACCTAAAAATTGGCCCTGCTCACCAAGGACTGCATGGACTACTGCACAGGTAGCTAATGAATGAAAAGAGAAAGGGCAAAGAGGAGACAAACTAAGCTGTGGACTTTCGGCTGTCTGGAAGGTGAAGCTATTTTGCATGTTTACAAGAGTTGGCCATTTTGGATATATAAAGTGACAACATCCTCATTGATATTCCAGGGACCTAAGAATAGGCTTCACTTCTCAAACACAGCATGAACATATGGGAGACCGACAAATGGAAAGGACACATGCGGTTAGTGCATAAGTGCTGCCAACTAGCGCATAGAGGAACACAATACCCTACTTTCTCAGATACATCCAAACAAAACAAAACTAAACTAAACTAAAATATTGGGTGAATCACTCCAACATTCAATCACCAATTAAATATAAAAACAAAAATATGACAATGTCTTGGAGACAACAGACCATTACAGTCCACACAAAGAAGAAAGATAAAGTGGTAGAAACAAGGGACTAGGATACAGACCCAGAACACATCTCTAAGGAAGAAGCAGCATTGGAACTCACCGATAAGGAATTCAAAAGAATTATATTTAGGTCCCTTCAACAGATTGAGAGACAAATCAAGGAAAACACTGAAAGAATTAAGGAAAGCACAGAGAAAACTCTAGAACAATTTTGGAAGACAATACAAGAACAAAATTACAAAATAAATGAAAAATTAGAAATGATACAAAATGTACAGATAGAAATCCAGAAGATTAATACTAAATTCTCAGAAATAGATATCACATTGAATGCTGAAAGGGGTAGAATTTAAT
>NW_006933962.1:2670-3145 GCF_000298275.1 Orycteropus afer afer
TGATTATTAACACACATGATGACATAACCCAGAAACCAACACAGTAAGGGAAGTATCCAAAGTAAATAAGCCTACAAGATTGCAAACAGGGAACCAGAGACATCAATTGGCAAATGAGGACAACTACAAACCAAAAAGAGGGGAAAAATTGTGTAGTTACAGGACTTTCTAAATGGAGGAAATCAAGACAATTGGAAGATAGAATGGACATTTCTAAACATGGGAAGAAAATTATAAATCACAGGGTAACCTCAAAGAAAAATGATAAATCTTCACATCAAAATAAAAAAGAGGACAAACACAAATATTTAGTGAATATTAAAACAATAGCAGTGAAGGAAGTGGTAACACTATTCATAAACAAAACGAGCTCAGCACAGAAAATCATAACAAAGAATTCAGTAACACCACACACACATACAAAAATAAAATAACAAAATGACACCAACAAATTCATACTTGTCAGAAATTACAC
>NW_006933963.1:0-3135 GCF_000298275.1 Orycteropus afer afer
CGGAAGGAAGGTTGGGCAATCTACTTCCATAGTGATACTGCCTCGGAAACCCAAGGAGGGGTCGCTATGAGTCGGATCTGACTCTAGGGCAGTGTTTGGTTTGTTAAGGGGAATAATGAGAAAGATCCTTGGGAATACAAATTGGAGTCTGATTATGGAGGGCTCCAAGTTCCAGAAAACTTGGATGTGATTCTGTAAACTACATGGGTGGCACAAATGGTTAACATTTTCAGTTGCTACCAAAATATTGGAGGTGCAAGTCCACCTAAAGGTACCTCAGAAGAAAGGTCTGGTAATCTATTTCCAAAATACCAACCACTGAAAACTTTATGGAGCACAGTTCTGCTCTGACACACATATGGGCTTGTCATGAGTCAGAATCAACTTGATGGCAACTGGTCTTTAAGCTACATGGAGTCACTGAATAATTTTCAACATGAGTAATGAATCCCATCTCACTCTGCCCCATGTCCGTAGAGATTCTTTGTTAACCATTTCACAGTATAGTGAATTCAGCTCTTGCAGCAGCTCAGGGGACATCAATGTGTCCGCTTTATAAGAAAGGAAATAGAGTCCAAACAAACAATATGCCCACGTTTATAAAGATGGTAGATGGTAGAGTTTACATTTTAAACTATTTATATTTGATGTCCCTCTCCTCCCCACACATAAAATACTATTCATTTAGCAGACACACTCTAAGACATACTCCTCACCAGGAGCTGCTTTACCTCTCTAACCAATCCACATGGATGAACACCAGGAAGACTGTAGGACAGAGCCAAAAACCAAGCTTCCAGGAGAGTGTTGAGGGACAGACACAGTTTTCAGATTCATCTCCAGAGAGTCATTTCTCAGGGGGTAAGAGTCCTTTCTGGAGAGAGGGGCCCTGGGCAGTGTGCAAACTTCTGAGCTCAGAGCAGCCTCAGCTAATAAATCATTTGTGAGACAATAGCCTGCGGTATCAAGTTACTCCAGGCCCAATTTTGCCATCTCTGGATAAAAAATTGTGCTCTGCACTTGCAGGCTGAGAGCTGGGAACAATTTGCTGCTTTAAAGTGCTAAGGCTTCTTGTGTCACCCTTTGTTTCCAAAGCTCTGTAGCTGGCTTCGCTGGGAAGGATAATAGGACCCACACCCACTTTGCAGGAGAGGCTCATGCCTGCCTGCTTAAAATAATAAGGAATAAGAGCCAGGCCTGCCTGTGGAGCATTTTGAAATTCATGACTGACCCTCCCCATCATGATTTCATTTGCTCTTCCTGGTAGCTCGGAGAGAGTTCAGTTTTATTACCCTAAAGGAAGGTTGGGCAATCCTACTTCCGTAGTGATACTGCCTTGGAAACCCAAGGAGGGGTCACTATGAGTCAGGGCTGACTCGACGGCACATAACAACAACAACAACAATGTTTCCCATGAGGGAATTGCAGCTACCAATATATGATGGTGTTAGTTCTGGTTCTATATCTGACATCAGGCAGACCTGGATTCGAAATCCTGGACTGAAACCAGGTCTGGGGCTTACTCCTGAGGACTGGCCACAGAGTGTCACAGAACCTGAGTGAACATCATAATGGTAAAGTATAAACTTTGCCCTTTCCCAGTGATCCCCATGGAAATACAAATGACCTATCAAAGCATTTGACATAACCTTGGTATCGATGAAGTGATCGTGGAACAACATGAAAGGAATGGATCTCAGAGGTATATCTGACCCAATTGTTTCATTTTGTATGTGGAAAAACTGAGATTCAGCAATAGAGGAAGATTTTCCTAAGACCTCCTATGAAAGTCTGTACTAGGCAAATTCTAGAAACTCACATTTGTCTTTTCACACCATGAAGGCAGCCCACAGCCCTCCTTACAGAGCCTGTCTGAAGTGAACAGCATTACAAAGAGTTTCATGATCTACTTGCAGAACTTCACCCAGCCCCATGAGCCTCACTCTTTCATTAGGACTCAACCCATGTGATAGACAAAGGAGCTCTCTCCAGAAGAGGCAATAGATGTCTAGAGGCATGAAGCAACTTGGTTTGGAATCTCCTGGACTTGACAACAACAATAACAACAGAGTTGAAAGGACTGTTAGAGATCATGGGGAAACCAACCCCTTCCTTTTCAGCGAAAACATAGTGAAATTAATTTGCTTATCTTCTACAAGCATGTATTACGTAAGGATTATGCGCTAAATACAATGCGAGGCCACAGATAATATGATAAAGAGAGCAAGACTTGGTACCTGTCCTCATGGATATAGCATTCTAATGGAGGAAATATACATGAATTTTTAAATTATACAAACAATTATATAATTAGATATTGCTAAATGGAATGAAGGAAGAACATAGAAGATCATGAGAGCTTTAAGTAATAAACCAAAAAGAAAACCAACTCACTGCCGTAGAGTTGATTCCAACTCATAGGTGACCTTACAGGACAAAGCAGAACTGACCCACAAGGTTCCCAAGTTTGTAAACTTTGTGGAAGCAGACTGCTACATCTTTCTCCTGTAGAGTGGCTGGTGGGTTCAAACCATCAACCTTCTGATTAGCAGCCAAACATATTAATCACTGCACCACCAGAGCTCCTTCCTTTTCATAACAGTGGTGATGAACTGGGAAAAGGATAGACTTGATCTAGTGAGTTAGATTTCTCTAAGGAGGGGCTGGCAGGAAAGGAGCATTCCTGAAAGGGAAGAAGTGGCCAGCCGGTGTGGAAGTCCTGAAGTGGGAAGGAGCAAGCCATGCAAGAGCAGCCAACAAAATGTCAGAGTGAGTGGAGCACTTAGGATAAGGGGGATTGGAGTGAGGTGACATGGAGGCTAAGTAGGGTAGTCATGCAGGTCTTTGTAGGCTACAATGAGGACTGTGATCTTTCTTCAAGAAGTGAAAAAAAACAGCTTAAAGTTTCAAATGGGAGAGTTCCAGCAAGATGGTGGACTATGCAGAAAGACTTCACAGACCCTCTTCAACAAAGAAAAGGGAAACCAGTTAACACAGACACAGAAGATAATCCTGGACCCCTGAGTCTTGAAGGGAAGGATATAGAAGCAGACTAAATGCCAACTAGCAGAAGAATTTGTGTGAAAATACCAAAAAAGGAGATATACGGAGCTGCAGTCTGACAGCGATCCTGAG
>NW_006933964.1:0-1203 GCF_000298275.1 Orycteropus afer afer
GAGATGCCACCTCAGAAAACCCAAGGTGGGGTCGCTCTGAGTCAGAATCTACTTGACAGCAGTGAGTGGGTATGATTATTGCCCTGTGACTCTTGTGTGTGTATGTGACTCTTGTATTCTTTATTTGTCAAAAGATGTGGGTTTTGAATTTCCCTCTGAACCAGTTTTGAATATCATTTTGTTTTTCTCATTAATTATGGCATAAAATAAAATCTTTGTGATGTGTGTTCTTTTTATGTTTGTATGAAAGTCATGATTTCACCCTTTCCAAAAATGTATTCAAGTAAAAACAAAAGAAAAGAAGAAATAACTAATATTGGTGAGGATGTTAACAAATTAGAATCCCTGTCCTTTGCTGTCAGGAATGTAAAATGGTGCAGTCATTGTGAAAAACACATTGATGGCTCCTCAAAACGTTAAATGTAGAATTACAATAAAATCCAGCAAGCCCACTCCTAGATGTATCCCGTAAAAATTAAAAGCATAGATACTTGTATGTGAATGTTCATAGCAGCATTATTCACAGTAGTCAAAAGGTGGGGGGGGTAGAAAAAGAACATGATTCATCAATAAATAAATGGGTGAACAGAATGCAATATATACAAACAATGGAATGTAATTCAACCATGAAAAGAAACGGAGCTCTGACACATGTCACAGAATGGATGAACTCTGAAAATAAGCTAAATAAAATATACTAGGCAAAAAAAGGCAACTATTACATGATTCCAATCATATTAAATATCTACAATAGGCAGATTCATAGAAAGTGAAAGTAGGTTAGAGGCTGCCAGGGACTGGGGGGATGAGAGACTGGGTAGATACTGCTTAATGGGACAGAATTTCTATTTGAGGGGATGAAAAAATTTGGAAATAGATCATAGTGATGGTTCTACAATATTGTCAATGTAATTAATGCATTGTACACATAAAATGTTAAAATGGCAAATTTTATGGTGTATATATGCAAACATACATAAACACACACACACACACACATCCACAATAAAAATTATCCTTTAACAACTGAAAGTAAGTAAAGTCAATCATTACAACACCTATTGGTAACATCCTGAATGATATTCCCAAATGGGTCAGATTGGACTTAGAAGGTCTTCTCAGGGCACCTTCCAACTCTAATAGTTTCCAACCTACCAAGAAAAGAAGAAGCCACAAAGAATAGATTGTTCTAAGCAGAATCAT
>NW_006933964.1:2633-3172 GCF_000298275.1 Orycteropus afer afer
GGTTGTGATCTTTCAGAAAAACATCATCAGAACTATGTTCCACTCTTCTGGGTGGATTTGAACCACCAACCTTTTGGCTAGTAGCCGAGTGGTTAACTGTGTTGCCCAGGTACTCCTCTGTGTATATAACCAAATCCACTTCAATTGAATTGATTCTGACTCATAGTGACCCCTTATGACACAGTAGAACTGCTATAGGATTTCAAAAGCTTTAAATCTTTACAGAAGCAGAGTGCCTCAACTTTCTTTTATGGAGCAGTCAGTGGGTTTGAACCACCAACCTTCTGGTTAGCAACCCAATGCTTTAACCACTGCTCTATCAGAGCTCCTTCTCTATGTATACAGGAACTGTGAAAGCAAGAATGGCACTCTAATTTATATGGCCATTTCCAGGCTGAATGTTGGTTCTGGTTAACTTTTACTTTATAATGGCAGCTATTAACATGATCTGTTTATTAACTATCAAAGCTCAAAGATAGAGTATGATCCTCCAGGTGGCTTGTGGCCTGAGCACTCTGCTGAGGAACTAGTGTGCCATT
>NW_006933965.1:0-521 GCF_000298275.1 Orycteropus afer afer
TTACAAAAAGCAGTGAAAGACTGTCTGATATATTACTTTAAAATTTTATGAATTGGTGTGAAACATTGTCTGATATAATGCCAGAAGATGAGACCCTGAGGTTGGAAGGCTCTACTCAAAGTAGAGCTGACATTAAAGACAGGGATGCAGTAAAGCTCACAAGACCTTCATTTGCTGATGGGGCATGATTCAAATGGGAAGAAACAACTGCAGACATCCATTAATAGTAGGAATGTAGAATGTATAAAGTATAAATCTAGGAAAATTGGAAGCTGTTAAAAATGAAATGGAATGCATATGGATCCATATTCTAGGCATTAGTTAGCTGGAATAAACTGGTATTGACCATTATGAATCAGATAATTATGTGGTATACTGTGCCAGGAATGACAAATTGAAGAGGAATGGCATTGCATTCATGATAAAAAAAATAATGTGTAGAGATCTATCCTGAAGTACAATGCTGTCAACGACAGGAAAATATCCACACACCAATAAGGGAAGATCAGTGTGGTAGTTAT
>NW_006933965.1:2126-3201 GCF_000298275.1 Orycteropus afer afer
GCACTTATCAAGATTTCATTTTACTTGGATTCACGATCAACACCCATTGAAGCAATAGTCAAGAAAACAGACGTTGTATTGCACTGGACGAATCTGCTTAAAAAGACCTCTTTAAAACGTTAAGAAGCAAAGATAGCACTTTGTAGAATAAGGTGTGGTTAACCCAAGTCATGGTATTTCCCGTTGCCTCACATGCATGTAAAAACTGGACAATGAAAAAAGAAGACTGAAGAAGAGTTGATGATGCCTTTGAATTGTGGTGTTGGACAAGAATACTAAAACATCATAGACTGACAGAAGGGCAAACACATCTGTCCTGGAAAAAGTGCAGCTGGAATTCTCTTTGGAAGCGAGAATGACCAGACTTCCACTCCCCTACTTTGTTGTCAGAAGAGTCTCTGGAAAAGGATATCATGCTTGGTAAAGCAGAGGGTGAGTGAAGAAGTAGAAGACCCTCAAGGAGAGGGATTGAGGCAAGGATTGCGAGGGTGGCACAGGACCGGGTAATGTCAAAGCCAACTTATCAGCACCTAACAACAATAATAGCTAATGGGGCATTATTACTCTGTCATATAGGGTTGCTGTGAGTCAGAATCAACTCGACAGCACTCAGCAACAACAGCAATTGGTAATGTTGAGTATTTCTCATGTATTTGATGACCATTTGTATATCCTTTGAAATGTCTATTTACACTTTTCACCCATTTTTCAACGTGGTTGTTTTTCTTTCACTTATTGAGCTGTACACATTCATTTAATATTCTGCATACTAAAACCTTATTGAACATGTGGTTCCCCAAATTTTTCCAGTTTGTAGTTTGTCTCTTCATTTTGTGGATAAAATTCTTCTGGGTCCATTGTTTTAAATTTGATGAGATTCTATTTATTTTGTCTTTTGTTGCTTGTGTTTTTGGTGTCAAATCTAAGAATAGTCATTGCTACAAAAGTCTTAGAGCATTGTTGTTGTTGTTATGTGCTGTCGAGTTGGACCTGACTCATAGCGACCCCTCCTTGGGTTTCCAAGGCAGTATCACTACGGAAGTAGATTGCCTCATCTTCCTTCTGAGGAGTGGCT
>NW_006933966.1:0-545 GCF_000298275.1 Orycteropus afer afer
AGTGGTTGACAGTTGGTAGCTGGGCACCGTCTAGTTCTTCTGGTCTCATAGTCGCATACGCTGAGGATTGCACGGTGTATCAGTCGCTCGGAGTAGTTGTTTCCATGCAGCTTTGGTTTTCTTCATTTGAAGTCTCTCTATTTTAAAAATATTTTTCAATGTTTCTAAAAACCCAAGCAGTCTCAACAACACCCATCTGCAGGCCAGATTTGGCCTTAGGGCTGCCAATTACCAAGTTCCAAATCCCACTGTAAATATTTAATCATGTCTCCAGTCCTTCTCATCCGCATTCACCCCTGTGAGTGTCCGGACTGTGGCTTGGGCTTCTTTGACACCACACCCAGGCTGGGGTGGAGTAAATGAACGTGAGAGACAGCAGCTAAGAGGAGGAACTGGTCTCCCTGCCCTCTTTTCTCCATCTTGCTAAAGTTTATTTTCATTTACCCAGTGCCATCGAAGGCTTACACCCTGGCACTCAATGATCACCAGCAGCACCTGTTCACACCCAGTTGGGGAGGTTGACCCAACATTGGCAGTTCCCCACA
>NW_006933966.1:2190-3260 GCF_000298275.1 Orycteropus afer afer
TTTTGAGTTTTGTTCCACATTGTTCTCCCACACTATCCAGGATCTCCTACATAGATCCCCCTCAAAGTGGTTGACAGTGGTAGCCAGGCACCATCTAGTAGTCGTATAGGCTGCGGATTGCATGGTGTACCAGTCGCAAGAACTAATTATTTCCATGTGTCTTTGGTTTTCTTCATTCGTCTTTGCTCTGGATGTGGAGAGACCCATCATGGCATCTAGATGGCTGCTTGCAAGCTTTTAAGATCCCAGTCACTACTTGCCAAAGTAGGATGTGGAACAACGTTTCATATAGTATGTTATGCCAATTGAGCATGATGTTACTTGAGACTATGGTCCCGAGCCCAGAGGTCCAACTGCTTGCTCTCTCTAGGTAGTTGGCTGTGGCCAAGAAGTGACTACAACCTTCCTTTGTCAGCTCTATTATATACCTGCACATTCTTACAGAACATACAAATACACTTGTAGAAACATTGTCTTTCAACCCTAAACGTGATCTTGGGCACACTCCCCCTGCATAGACATACCTAATAGTTCAGCCTATCCACCCGTATATCCATGTTTGCCTTCACTGACAACGCAGTACTGTATGTGCAAAAGGGTTCATCTTTGTTGTCTGCACCTCCCACGCACCTCTCTCTTGTCTTCCTCTTCCTCAGTGCCACCGTGTTGATCACTCATATTCGGTACATTGCCCTTCTCTTCACCCAAATCAGTACTTGTCTCTACCTATCTAACAGTGTTCCTTCCCCTCTCCTCCCACCCCTGGTAACCAATGAAGAACATTTCCTTCCATATATAAACCTTGCCTTGACTTTTTACAATAACAGACTAATACAGTATTTGTCCTGTGATTGGCTTATTTCACCCTTCTGTAAAGATTTACAGCCTTGAAAACCCTATGAGACAGTTCTACTCTGTACTGTAGGGTCACATGAGTCAGAATTGACTTGACAATGAGTTTGGTTTTTGGTTTTAACTTTTTTATGAAGTAACACGTGTAATATTGAGGACAACTTGCCCAAGACAATAACTGGACACATTGTTACTACCAGTCTTCCCTTCATACCAAC
>NW_006933967.1:0-3227 GCF_000298275.1 Orycteropus afer afer
TCTGCATCCTTTCCTTCAAGGCTCAGGGGTCCAAGATTATCTTCTGTGTCTGTGTTAATTGGTTTCCCTTTTCTTTATTGAAGAGGGTCTGTGCAATCCTTCTGCCTAGTCCGCCATCTTGCCCCGCCTCCTAGAGGCTTTCTTTATTCAGACAGCTGCTGGCTGCTGAGACAGACAAGTCCAAGGTTGACAAGTAAAAAGGCACGGTCCTGATGTTACCAAAACACACTGCAGGCCATCAATTCAAGTCCACTGAAAGTCCCAAGGTCGGCAAAGCATGGCAGGCTGCTGAACAACATGTAGGGTTCAAGCATGCTGTAAGCTAGAGACCATTCCCAAAGCTATTTCTTATATACAGGAAGCAGACCACATACCCAAAGCAGCTACTTAGCTGCTCCAGTAGAGTTCACCATGGAGTTAATTACCAATCTTACTATGGGGAATAACTATATCCAGCTGCCTAGCCACTCAACCAGGCCCAGCCAAGTTGACACACAAACTTCACCACCACAACTAGGAAACCAAAAATGTGTGTAACTCACCTTATTGTGATATTTGCTTTATTGTGCTGGTCTGGAACCGAACTTGCAATATCGCCAAGGTATGACTATTAATCTTTAACAATGCAATAAAAGCCCATTAAACCAGTGACTGTGGAGTTGATCCACTCTGTGCTCATAGAGTTTTCCTTTTTTTTTAGGAAGTTGATTGCCAGGCCTTCCTTCTAAGTCATCTCTGGGTAGACTCAGACCTCCAACTTTTTGGTTAGTAGCTGAACACCTTAACCACTTGCACCAGCCAAGACTCTAACAATGCAATAAGCACCTATAAATCCACCATCTAACACAAAAGCAATTACCTTGATAGTAAATTCCATGTGGCTATGTGGCCATTTGTCATCCCATTCCCCTGCCACCCCCACTCAAAGTAGTCACCATCTGCAATCACAAGTCCATTGTTCCCTTACTTCCTTTTAGCAGTGTCAACTCATCTTTATTTAGCCTTTAAAAGTAAAACAAAAAAAATTAGTTATTAAAGAAAAAAAAGGCATCATACTGTATATAATCTGAGCCCTTCTTCTTCCCACTTGATATGATTTTGCTAGGATTCAGCCCTATTACTATGCCCCAGTGATTCACTTATTTTGACTACCATGTACTATTTCTTTGTGTGACTAAACTACAATTTATTCATCCATTTTCCTGTTCATGGGCATTTGGTTATTTTCATTAATAAAGTTTAAAATTATTTCAAAATTTAAATAGAAATGCAAAGGGCCAACAATAACCGAGATAATCTCGTAGGACACAAAGCTTGAGGACCTCACAACCAGATATCAAGACTTAAAATAAGTTATAATAATTACAATAACCAAAAAATTATAATTACAATAAGGTACAACGATTAAGATAGTATAACAATGACACAAAGATAAACAAATTTATAGTTAGAATAGACTAGAGAGCCCATGTATTGGATACTTTGACTTATGACAAATGTGACACTGCAGTATAACAGGAATGGGTGGTCTTTTCAATAAATATTGCAAGGAGCAATAGATAAACAAAAAAGAAAATGAATTTGACCACTATCTCACATAAAACCAAAAACCAAACTCACGTCCATCGAGTTGACTCTGACTCATAATGACCCTCTTTGGGTTTACAAGGCAGTAAGTCTTTATGGAGGTAGATTGTGCAGTCTTCCTTCTGAGGAGTGGCTGATGAGTTTGAACCTCCAAGCTTCTGCTTAGCAGTCAAATGCCTCAGGCACTGTACCAGGCACTACAGCACATAGTACACAATAATCCATTTCAGATCTATTTAATGGCTAAGTATAAAAGGAAAAATTATAAAGCTTAGGAAAACACAGGAGAATATTTCATGACTTTGGGGGTAAGCAACAATTCTTAAAAACAGGACTCAGAAAACACTAGTCATGATGGAAAACTTTGATACATTGGACTACATTAAATTCTATTTTTTAAAATTCACAATTAAGAGAGTAAAAAGGCAACTAAGGGACAGACAAATAACACATACAGAGATATAGACAGACATATCCAAATGGTTTCAGATAGAGAATAAAGCAAAAACCAAACTCCTGCCGACAACTTGGATCCAACTCACAGAGACCCCTCCTTGGGTTCCCGAGGCAGTATCCCTATGGCAGTAGATCACCCAACCTTCCTTCTGAGGAGTGGCTGGTGGGTTTGAACCACCAGGCTTCTGGTTAGCAGTCAAGCACCTTAGGCACTACGCCACCAGAGCTCCCATATATAGATATAGATAGGGTTGCTATGAGTTGCAATCAACTCAACAGCAAAGAGCTTCATTTTTGGTTTTATAGAAAGAGATATAGATCTCCATCTTACATCGAGATATTTATTTCTGGGCACGGTAGCTACCTAGAGACATACAATCCCTTTAGAAAAGTTATTGTCTTTCTAGAAAACCAACTTAGGGATCCAAAGTAAAATATCTACTTAATACCACATTTTTTCTTTAAATGAAAGATATGTTTGTATTTTGGACTCCAGGCACTCAGGTTCAAATCCTTGGTTATGATCTACTCTCATTGTTGCTCAATGCATGGCCTGCTTGTTTGCTCACTCATTCATTCATTGTTTTTCCCACTGCAAACAGGGCATGACAGCAACATCTGACCCCTTCTAACTTCACAAGTGAGGGGAAGATCAAGATCAACATCAACAGCCCAAAGCTGATTCCTATGAGGTAGAGGTCAGACATGTCTCCACCCTTTAAGCTTTTTACCAGTTTTGACACCAACTGTCCTTCTCTCTACTTCTCTGCTGGGTTCAGTGATTTACAGCAGTGTCCACACAGAACTCACAGACAAGATTCATGATTATGGGGTTTATTAGGAAAATAACAGTTTACAATTCAGAGTCAGGAATGCTCAGAATACAATTATTTGATCAGGACAGCCTCCCCTCAGTCATGATCAAAGGCAGGTCTTTCCCTGTCCCTCAGCCCGTTAGCCTGACTTCAGCTCTGCTTGGGCAAGTGTCACACAGCTATTTCAGCCATGCTGATAAATGCCTAGAGGCACCCCATTCCACCAGTAAGCCTCCTGTCCAAAGGCACGCAGCTCAAGCTCTCCATGGGCTGGGAAGCCCACTGCTCTGTCTCATACCAGTCTCTTGGTTCTGCTGCCTCTGCTGCCACTATTTCTCCACCACTGCTTCTTCCTTTTTTTTTTTTTTT
>NW_006933968.1:0-647 GCF_000298275.1 Orycteropus afer afer
CTGACATCAGCAATGATATCCCTCATTCCACATCCTCTTCTGAATCCAGCTTGCATTTCTGGAAGCTGTCTGTCAATATGCTGCTGGAACCATTTTTAATTATCTTCAATAAGATTTTACTTGCTTGGGATATCAATGATATTGTTTGATAATTTCCACATTCTGTGGGATCACCTTTACTTGGAATGGGTACAAATAAGGATCTTTTCCAGTCAGTTGGCCAGGCTGTCTTCCAATTTTTATGCCATAGACAAGTGAGTACCTGCAGTACAGAATCCATTTGTTGACATATCCCAATGGGTATTCTGTCAATTCCTGGAGCCTTGTTCTTTGCCAATTCCTTTAGTGTAGCTTTGACTTCTTCCTTCAATGCCATTGATTCTTGATCACATGCCACCTCCTGAAATGGATGAACATCAGCCAATTCTTTTTGGTACAGTAACTCTGCATATTTCTTATGTCTTCTTTTGATGTTTCTTGCATCATTCAGTGGTTTGCCCATAGAATTTTTCAATATCTCAACTCACACTTTGAATTTTTCTTCAGTTCTTTCAGCTTGAGAAATGCTGAGCATATTCTATCCTTTGGTTTTACAACTCCAGGGTTTTGCACATTTCATTACAGTAATTAACTTTGTCTTCTCAAGC
>NW_006933968.1:2272-3249 GCF_000298275.1 Orycteropus afer afer
AGTGAAAAGAGGTACTAATTTAGGTCTGTCGTAAGAGTGAAGTGACGTAAAGTGAACTTTAGGAAAAGGGGATACCTGTAATGTCAGAGTTAAATCTATAATCCAAATTTCTTAATACATTGTCCAGTTTTCTTCTACTCTATTATGACACTAACAGGAAAAGTCCCTAAACCATCCAGTCATTGCCTTAATGCTGACACTTAGAACCCAACTCCAAAAAATGTGACTAAAATGGTACTTTCCCAATCATTTTACAAAGCATGTGTCAATTATGACAGCAAGTCTATGAGAGTTTCAATGGAAAATGACAAAAATAGCAACAACATCATTGAAATCTAAAACTTTAGGAAACACAAAAGTTATTCCTTTCTACCATGTACATTAGAGAGTTAAGGGATCTGAAATATCTTGAAGTTAATGAAGCTATTTAAATTGATACATTCCTATAGTTTTTATAATAAATCCATTTTTGTTTATTTTTCTATATATTGAAACAATATTCCTGGTGTTACAGTATTATAGCACATGCTTTAGGGAATTCTGTCGATTCCCCATTCCCCATAATTTGTGAGAAACTATTAGGAATACACACACACACACACACACACATACACTGCCATCAAGTCAATTCCAACTCTTAGAGACCACCACTGGGTTTTCTAAGGCTGTAAATCTTTATAGAAGTAGATGGCCCATCTTGGTTCTGTGGAACAGCTGGTAGGTTTGAACTACTGACTTTCTGGTTAGCAGCCAAATGGCTTATCCACCATGCCACCAGAATTCTTTAAGCAGGAGTATCATTTCAGAGAAAGTTCCTCTGATTTTTGGTTATGGTAATGATTTCCTTTACCATTTTGGACTTTTTTTTTTTTTTTTTTTTTATTCTGTGAGCCTATGAACTGAAAAATTAGAGCCATAATTTTTTAATTTAATCTACTGAAACATTTTTATTACAAATATTC
The DNA here is from genome assembly GCF_000298275.1 of Orycteropus afer afer. NCBI lineage: Eukaryota > Metazoa > Chordata > Mammalia > Tubulidentata > Orycteropodidae > Orycteropus > Orycteropus afer. The sequence continues at coordinate 3,235 of NW_006933968.1, forward strand.
ATATGATTTATTATA
>NW_006933969.1:0-1237 GCF_000298275.1 Orycteropus afer afer
AAAAGAACTGGTCGACATTCATCCATTTCAGGAGGTGGCATATGTTCAAGAACCAATGGTATTGAGGGAAGAGGTCAAAGATGCACTGAGGGAACTGGCAAAGAACAAGGCTCCAGGAATTGATGGAATACCCACTGAGATGTTTCAACAGTATATTGACAGAGAACTTCCAGAGATGCAGGCTGGATTGAGAAGAGGATGTGAATGAGGGATATCATTGCTGATGTCAAATGGATCTTGGCTCAAAGTAAGGAATACCAGAAAGATGTTTATTTGTGTTTTATTGACTATGCAAAAGCATTTGATTGTTTGGGTCAGAACAAATTGTGGATAACGTTGAGAAGAATGGGAATTCTAGAACACTTAATTGCACTCATGAGGAACCTGTACATAGACCAGAAAGCTATGTACAGAACAGAACAAGGGAACACTGCATGGTTTAAAATCAAGAAGGGAGTGTGTCAGGGGTGTGTCCTTTCACCATACTTATTCAATCTGTATGTTGAGCAAATAATCCAAGAAGTTGGACTATATGAAGAAGAACGTGGCATCAGGATTGGAGGAAGAATCATTAACAACCTGTGATATGCAGATGACACAACTTTGTCTGACACAACTTTAGCTGAAAGTGAGGATGACTTGAAGTACTTACTGATAAAGATTGAAGAATACAGTCTGCAGTATGGATTACATCTCAATATAAAAAAACAAAAATCCTCACAACTGGACTTATAACCAGCATTACGATGTTGTTGTTGTTGTTGTTATGTGCCATAGAGTCAGGCCCGACTCACAGCAAGGCCCCCTTGGGTTTCCGAGGCAGTATTACTACGGAAGTAGATTGCTCCATCTTCCTTCCGAAGCATTACGATAGATGGAGAAAAGATTGAAGTCATCAAAGACTTCACATTGCTTGGTTCTACAATCAACACCAATGGAAGCAGCAGTCAGGATATCATACGATGTATAGCACTGGGCAAATCAGCTGCAAAGAACCTCTTTCAAGTGCTGAAGAGCAAGGATGTCTCCTTGAGGACTAAGGTGCGCCTGACACAAGACATGGTATTTTCAATCGCCTCATATGCATGTGAGAGCTGGACAATGAATAAGGAAGATCGAAGAAGAGTTGATGCTTTTGAGCTGTGGTGCTGGCGAAGAATGCTGAAAGTACCATGGACTGCTAAAAGAACTAACAGGTCTGTCTTGGAGGAAGTGCAGCCAGAATGCTCCTTGGAGG
>NW_006933969.1:1632-3232 GCF_000298275.1 Orycteropus afer afer
TTTTTTTTTTTTGGTTGTTTTTTGTTTTTTAATTGTGATTTGGGGTAAAGTTTACAGAGCAAATTCCCTTTCCATACAGTAGCTCACATACACTTTGTCTCATGACATTGACTACAATTTACCACAATGGAACAGCTCCTCTCCCATTTCCTCCCCATAGTTACCTCTTCTCTGTGTCCTTCCCTCCCTTTCATTCCTGCCCCCCTAGCTGTCTCCAAGTGCATACATATCCCTTCTATTCTCCCATGATTGATCTCTCCAAGGAGTACATCTACCTAATGTAAATATTCAGGTCATATGTCTGTCTTTTGTTTGGCTGGAAGCCACAGGAGTCTCAGTGGTTTCATCAGGCTCCATCAGATCAGCAAACCTGGTCCTTCTATTTGATGATTGTTTTGTTCTACATTGTTCTCCCCTTTTATCCAAGATCTCCTACAGAGATCCCCCTCTGAGTAGTTGACAGTGGTAGCCAGGCACCATCTAGTTCTTCTGGTCTCATAGTCATATAGGCTGAGGATTGCATGGTGTACCAGTCCCCTGGACTAATTCCATGTTTCTTTGGTTTTCTTCATTCTTCTTTGCTGTGGATGAGGAGAGACCCATTGTTGCATCTAGATGGTTGCTTGCAAGCTTTTAAGATCCCAGTCGCTACTTGACAAAGTAGGATGTTCTTGACAAAGAACATTGTTTGTTCTGCATAGTATGTTATGCCAGTTGAGCTTGATGTCCCCTGCCACTATGGTCCCAAGCCCACAGGTTCAACTACTCGCTCCTTCTGGGTAGCTGGCTATGGCCAAGAAGTGACTACAAACTTACCCCTTGTCAGCTCTACTATATACCTAGGAATTCTTACAGAACATACAAATACACTTATAGAAACACTGTCTGCCAACCCTATACATGGTCATGGGCACACACACCCCTGCATAGACATACGTAATAGTTCAGCCTGTCCACCCATCTATCCACCCGTATGTCACTGTTTGCCTTCACTGACAACATAGTACTGTACATGCAAAAGGCTTCATCTTTGTTGTCTGTACCTCCTATGCACCTCTCTATGTCTTCTTCCTCAGTGCCATCATGTGGATCACTCACATTTGGTATATTCCCCTTCTCTTCACATAAGCAATAGTTATCTCTACCTATTTTACAGTGTTCCCTCCCCTACTCTTCCACCCCTGGGAACCAACAAAGAAAATTTCCTTCCATATTTGAACCTTTCCTTGACTCTTTATAATAATGGACTAACACAATATCTGTCCTTGTGTGATTGAATTTCACTCAGCATAATGTCCTATAAGTTCATCCATTTTATGCGGTGTTTTGCCAATTTTACATTATTCTTTAGGGTTGCAAAGTATTCCATTGTGTGTATGTACCATAGTTTGCTTATCCATTCTTCTGTTGATAGGCACCTGGGTATTTCCATCTTTTGACTATTGTAAACAGTGCTGGGATGAATATGGGTGTGCATATATCTGTTCTGTCCTGGCTCTCCCTTCTTTAGGATATATACCTAGTAATGGAACTGCTGGGACAAATGGTATTCCTAATTCCAGCATTTTAAGGAATCACCATACTGCTATCCACAGTGGTT
>NW_006933970.1:0-905 GCF_000298275.1 Orycteropus afer afer
TTTTCAATTACTATGTATTCATATTAAGTAAGCATAATGGGAAGTTTTCTTCTAGCTTGCCTAGTAAGATCCCTTCCAAATCTTTTCTAAACTATGAGAACATACATGATTCTGGATATGTGCTGTTCTGGAGTCCTGGAGGTACACTTGAGGGGGTAGCATGTGTTATTCATTGCATCACATGTAACCTTTTCAAGTTTACAATCAATGTTGTTTGGAAGGCTGGTTTCATTTAAAAAGTACAGCTGTGTTGCTGGAAGGAGAAATAATCTGAGCTCCCTATGCTCTGTGAATCCAAATGTCCTACTTCGGGGTCCAAACATGAAGAAGGAGGATGTACTAAACATACCACTTTCCTCCCGAGTGATTGAAAATGTATGGTGTATTGAAACTTTGTTGTGTTTCAATGTATTGATTTTTCAGTATCTATTTTTCTCAGATTTGTCAGATACTTAAGAGTCTATTTCAAGTTGCCTGCAGACTCTTTTTACAATTGTTTCTTAAAGCTGTTTGTGATGAAATCACACACATTGTCTTCCAGGTGCTGATGATTCTCTTCCTGATAAACCTTGTTTTTGTTTTCTTTTACTTCATTGTTTCACTCATCTTTATTTTCCAATAAACTCTCAAAAAACCAAACTCACTGCCATCAACTCAATTCCAACTCAGGATGGTCCCATTGTGTTTGTTGTTGTTGTTGTTTGGTGCCGTCAAGACATCTCCAACTCATAGCGAACTCATGCACAGCAGAGCGAAACACTGCACTGGCCCCGCCAGCTCCATGATCCTTGCCATATCTGAGACCATTACCGCAGCCACTATGTCAATCCATCTTGTTGAGGACCTTCTCCTCTTTCATCGACTCTCCACCTTACCAAACATGACATCCTTCTCCAGGGAATCGT
>NW_006933970.1:3130-3689 GCF_000298275.1 Orycteropus afer afer
ACATCCATTTTGGACTTTCTTCCTTTCTTGTCTTTTTAATGATCTCTTGCTTTCTTCATGGATGATGTTCTTGATGTCATCCCACAGTTCTTCTGGTTCTCAGTCATGGGTGTTCAATGCATCAATTCTACTCTTTAGATGGTCTCTAAATTCAGAAGTGATATATTCCAGGTCATATTTTGGCTCTCGTGGACTTGTTTTAATTGTCTTCAACTTCAAGTTGAACTTGCTTATGAGTAGTTGATGGTCTGTTCCACAATCAGCTCCTGGCCTTGTTTTGTCTGAAGATACTGAGCTTTTGCATTGCCTCTTGCTACTGATGTAGTCAATCTGATTCCTGGGTACTCCATCTGGCAAAGTCCATGTGTATAGCCACCATTTGTGTTGTTGAAAAAAGATATTTGCAATGAATAAGTCATTGTTCTTGCAAAATTCTATCATGCAATCACCAGCGTTATTTCTGTCACCAAGGCCAAATTTTCCAACTACTGGTGATTCTTCTTTGTTTTCAACTTTTGCATTCTAGTCACCAGTGATAATTGGCACATCCTGATTTCAT
>NW_006933971.1:0-1197 GCF_000298275.1 Orycteropus afer afer
GTGTATGTACCATACTTTGGTTACCCATTCTTCCATTGATGGCCACTTTGATTGTTTCCATCACTTTGCTATTATAGTACTGTGATGAATATAAAATCAAATCAAAACCAAAATCACTGCCATCAAGCCAGATCTGACTCACAGTGACCCCTCCTTGAGTTTCCAAGGTAGTATCACTACAGAAGTAGATTGCTCAATCTTCCTTCCGAGGAGTGACTGGTGGATTTGGACCGCCAGCCTTCTGCTTAGCAGTCAATGCCTTAGGCACTACACCACCAGATAGGTATGGATTTATCTATTTGTGTCCTGACCTTCACTTATTTAGGATATATACCTAGTTATTGGATTGCTGGATCAAATAGTGTTTCTATTTCCAACTTTTTAAGGAATTGCTATACTGTTTTCAGGAATTGTTATACAGTGCTTGTATCATTTTATAGTCCTATCAGCAGTGTATGAGAGTCCCAATCTTTCCATATCCTTGCCAGCATTTGCTGTTTTCTATCTTGCTGAACTTTGCTATTAGTGCTGGGCTGAGATGGTATCTCATGGTTGTTTTGATTTGCATCTCTCTAATGGCTAATGATTATGAATATTTTTTCATGTGTTTGTTGGCCACCTGAATATCTTCTTTGGTGAAGTGTCTGTTCATATCTTCTGCCCCTTTTTAATTGAATTGTTTGTCTTTCTGATGTTGAGGTGTTGGAGTTTCCTATAAATTTTAGAGATGAGTTTCTCGTCAGATATATCAACAAATATTTTTTCCCAATCTATAGGTTCTCTTTTTACTCTTTTGGAGAAGTCTTTTGATGTGCATGAGAATTTAATTTTTATAAGGTCCCATTCATATAGTTCATCTTCTGCTCTTTGTGCATTCTTACTTATGTTTGGTAGTCTATTAATGCCATATAATTGGAACCCTAAGTTTGCCCCTATTTTTTCTTTAATGAACTTCATAGTTTTAGGTTTTACATTTAAGTCTTTGATCCATGTGCAGTTAGTTTTCATGGATAGTGTGAAGTATGGATCTTGTTTCATCTTTCTGCAAATCAATATCTAGTTTTGCCAGAACAATTTTGTTAAAGAGACTATCTATTCCCCATTTAATGAATTTTAGTCCTTTGTCAAGGATCAGCTGACCATAGGTGAATGAATCTATATCTGGGTTCTCATTTCTGTTCCACTGGTCTGTCTGTC
>NW_006933971.1:2558-3431 GCF_000298275.1 Orycteropus afer afer
TAGGTTCCATAAGTCTATCAGAGCTATAAGCCTGTTTTTTTTTTTTTTTTTAAATGACTTGTTCAATTTCTTCTTTTGTTATGAGTGTCTTCCAATTTTCTACCTAAGTCCATTTTAATTTAGGTAAGTAGTGTGTTTCTAGAAATCTATCAATTTCTTCTAGGTTTTAAAATTTGTTGAAGTACAGTTCTTCATAGTATCCTGATTTTATCATTTCTGTTTTGATTGATTCTGTTGTGACATCACCCACTTAATTTCTTATTCATGTTATTTGTATATTTTCCTTTGTTAAGTTTGCAAATAGTTTGTTGATTTTTATTTATTAATCTTTCCAAAGAACCAACTTCTAATCTTGTTGACTTTTTCTATTGTCTTTCTATTTTCTCTTTCATTTATTTCTGTTTGAATCTTTATTATTTCTTTTCTTCTGGTAATTGTAGGTTTTTTTGGCTGCTCTTTTGCTAATTGTTGGAGATGTTGGGTTAAGGTGTTAATTTGGCTCTTTCTTCATTTTTGATGTGTGTGCATCTATTGCTATAAAAAGCCCTCCAATCACTACTTTTTTTGTGTTCCAAAGATTTTGGTATGTTGTGGTTTCATTCTCATTTGATTCCAGGAATGTTTTAATTTCCTTTTTTTTTAATTTATTCTATTATCCAATAGTTTTTAGGGAAGTTGTTATTCAGTTACCATTTGTTTGCTGTTTTCCTGTTGATGTTCTTATTATTGATTTTTAAGGAGGGGTTTCTATGAGTAGAATTGATTCAAAGGCAGTGAATTTGGTTTAATTTTATAGCACTATGATTTGAGAGGGAGCTCTGGTAGCATAGTGGCTAAGACACTTGCCTGCTAACCAGATGGCTGGCGGTTCAA
>NW_006933972.1:0-1163 GCF_000298275.1 Orycteropus afer afer
CCTCGGAAGGAAGGTTGGCCAATCCTACTTCCGTAGTGATACTGCCTCAGAAACCCAAGGAGGGGTCGCTATGAGTCGGGGCCGACTCGACGGCATATAACAACAGCAACAGCATCTTATGCCTGAAAAACTAGGTGCAGCAGTTTGAAGCAAGGTTCTGGCACTCTGAACAGCTCATTAAGTCAGAGTACGCCAAACTCAGGGGAGTAGGATTAGAAAGGAGGGATGGTCAGTGTAATTACCCTGAAATAATAAAAACAGGTGAACCTGCCTTGTGGCACACTGACCGGCTGGCAAGATGGGATATCAGAGGGCTCCCTGGGGCAGTGGAGAGAATGCACTGGAGGACGTGCAGCCACTCCATGGATCTACCTTCAGTACCCACTTTTATCAGTGAACTTGGGACCACTGGAAGGGAGCATAGACCCCTCTGGCCTGCTGAGTTGGGAGCAGAGAGGGAAACATGCTGCAAATGGGCAGGCCCTGGAAAAACTCACAACGTGGATTAGGGGAGCTATTCCAGGACAGCTTTTTGGCATGGAGGGGCCTGGAGTGTTGGGTGTTTATGGCTATCTGAACCTGGCAGAAAATGGTGGTCCCATAACCATTGGGGTCTTTGCTGAACTTGAACTGTGAGCCTGTGAGTAACAGTATAATATCATCATTAGCAGCCTACTCAAAGTCCTGGAAATGGCTACTGGTGCCTTGGAGCCTTTTTTTTTCTGTTTTCTTCCTCCTTTCCCTGCCTCTCTCCTGCCTCATCCAATAGAAAAACCACATTAAGCCACCACAACACCTGCAATCTGGAATCCTAAACCCCCTTCATGATGAACAGAGACCTGCATCCACATTCCACAGAGTGATTCCATCATCACAAAGAAAACTGTAGAGCAACCCAGCACACCTGAGTTAATAATCAGAAAAATAAAATACACCAGCTCTACCTTTGCAAAAATATTAAATCATAAAACCAAGACAAAACAAATCAATACGTAACTGTTAAAGACAACTTCAAAGTGTTTAGGAAACAATGTTGTTGTTGTTGTTGTTATGTGCCGTCGAGTCAAACTCGACTCATAGCGACCCCTCCTTGGGTTTCCGAAGCAGTATCACTACGGAAGTAGATTGCCCCATCTTCCTTCCGAGGAGTGGCTGGTGGGTTT
>NW_006933972.1:2493-3319 GCF_000298275.1 Orycteropus afer afer
GGATTGCCCAACCTTCCTTCCGAGGAGTGGCTGGTGGGTTTGAACCGCCAGCCGTCTGGTTAGCAGGCAAGTGTCTTAGCCACTATGCTACCCAAAATAGACACTCAAAATAAGACCATAAAATGTACACTAAAAAACAAGGAAGTCAATCTGCACACAACAACAGCAACTAACCAAATAGAGGCAATAAAAGTTCTAGGTACAAACTTCCAAATGGAGAGGAAAACAGGACAATGTCCTAATAGAACAGACTGTTCCAAAAATAGAGAGACAAGAATTCACTCCAAGGTAACCACTGAGAAAATTAACAACCCCCCTAAGCAAACCCAGAAGGAAGGAAAACATATGGGTTTAGTAAGCACAAAACCAACAATAAAGAAGAAAAGAGAGGAAACACTTGACAATAAAATTAACTCAGCACAGAGAAGTATATGGACTAAGGAAACTCCAACAACACGACAAAAAAACACAATAGAATGACAGCAATCAATTCATACCTATCACTAATTATACTCAATGTGAATGGACTAAATGCATCAATCAAGAGAAAGAGAGTGGCAGACTGGATAAGAAAAGAAGACCCATAGATATTCTGCCTACAAGAGACCCACCTTAGACACAAAGATAAAAACAAATTAAGAGTTAAGGGATGGAAAAAATATACCAAGCCAACGGTAATCAAAAAGAGAAGGTTGGCAATATTAATTTTTGATAAAATAGACTTTAAGGTAAAAAACAACATAAGAGGCAAAGAAGGTCACTATATGATGCTGACAGGGTCGATTGACCAAGAAGACATTATGATAATAAATATCTATGCAGCCAA
>NW_006933973.1:0-569 GCF_000298275.1 Orycteropus afer afer
CATAGAGAGGTACATGGGAAGTACAGACAACAAATATGAACCCTTTTGCATACACAGTACTGAGTTGTCAGTGAAGGCAAACACGGGTATATGGATGGATAGATAGGTGGACAGGCTAAATGTTTAGGTATGTCTATGAAGGAGGGATTGTATCCAAGATCATATATAGGGTTGACAGACAATGGTCCTACAAGTTTATGTGAATGACCAGAATCCCCAGTAGTAGCGCTGACAAGGGGCAAGGTTGTGGTCACTGCTTGGTCACAGCCAGCTACCCAGAGCAACTGAGTAGTTGATCCTGCAGGCTTGGGACCATAGTAGCAGGGGACATCAAGCTCAATTGGCATAACATACTGTACAAAACATTGTTCCACCTCCTACTTTGATGGGTAGTGACTGGGATCTTAAAAGCTAGCAAGCTGTCATCTAGATGCAACGATGGGTCTCTCCTCATCAAGAGCAAAGAAGAAAGAAGAAAACAAAAATTAATGGAAACAATCAGTCCTCACAACTGGTACACCATCCAATCTGCAACCTATACAACTATGAGACCAGAAGAACTAGATGGT
>NW_006933973.1:669-3078 GCF_000298275.1 Orycteropus afer afer
TGAACCCACACCTGTGGTTTCCAGCCAAACAAAGTACAGGCATGTGAGTTAAACATTTACCTCAAGTAGACACACGCCCTGGAGAGAACAATCATGTGAGAAGGAAGGGCTGCTTATGCACAGGGAGACAGCTCACAGGGCAGGAGAGTATGGAGGGATGGACACTGGGAAGTGGTACTATGGGGAAGAAGTGGGAAGGGAGCTGTTGCCTTGTGGTAAACTGTGTTCAATGACATGAGACAAAGTATATGTAAACTGTTGTATGGAAAGTGAATTTGCTCTGTAAATCTTCACCCAAATCACAAATAAATAAATAAGGAAAAAAAATAATCAAGTTGGAAATGTGTATCAAGACTATTTATAAAATTTATACTAATCACACTATAATTTATAAAAATGAAAATGAAAATGAAATTAAATGTGTAACAACAATAATTAAATCAATGGAGTTATATCTATATTATGAAAAAGCATGCATTCAGTATAAAGAAAAAAAATTTCATAAATGGACCAGTAAACAACATCATAAGAAACAAAGATAATATTGATATTGTCAAATATTTCATTTTATTTGGTTCCAAAATCAATACCCATGGAAGCAGCAGTCAAAAATCAAATTATGCACTGTATTGGGCAAATCTGAGGCAGAAGAACTGTTTAAAGTGTTAAGGAGCAAAGATGGCACTTTGAAGACTCAGGTGCACTTGACTCAAACCATGGTATTTTCAATCACCTCATAAGCGTGTGAAAGCTGGAGAATATATAAGGAAGATTGAAGAAGAGCTGATGCCTTCAAATTGTGGTATTGGCAAAGAAAATTGAAAATACCATGGACTGCCAGAAGAACAAACAAATCTGTCTTGGAAGAAGTACAGCCAGAATATTCCTTAGAAGTGTACCATGGACATGTTATTAGGAGGGACCTGTTACTCTAGAGGACATCGTACTTGATAAAGTAGATGGTCAGCTTAAAAAGAGGAAGACTCTCAACAAGATGGATTGACACGGGGACTGCAATGATGGGCCCACACATAGCAACAGTTGTGAGGATGGCATAGGACTGGAGAGTGTTTGATTATATTGTGCATAGGGTCATTATGAGCCAGAACTGACTCATTGGCACATAACAACAACATTCAGCTAGTGAAAATCATGTTTTGAAAATATATTTAGTTGTCCTGAGAATGTGTTCAATATTAAAGTTCAGTGGGAAAAAACAGCCTACAAGTTTCACATAAAATTCCAAATTTAAACAAACAAAATATCTGCATAGCATAGAAACAAGAGTGAAAACACACACACACACACACAAAATGCTATAAGTGATTATCTCTCAGTGCTAAAATTATGGAAGAAACAATTTTCTTGAATTTCCAACTTTTCTATAATAGAACAGTTGTCATCAAGTTGACTCTGACTTATGGAGACCTCATGTGTGTCAGGCCTCATAAGCTGTGAAAGCTGGAAAATGAACAAGGAAGATCGAAGAAGAGTGGATGCCTTTGAATTATGATATTGGCAAAGAACACTGAAATACCATGGACTGCCAGAAGAGCAAACAGTGGTTTTGGATTTTTTATAATTTAAAATCTTCTTTAGCACACAGTAATTTTACTATCAGGAAGAATCTTTATAAAATCAGAAAGAATACACTGACAAATGTACTATACTAGGCACTTCAAATACTTTACTTATTGATAGTTTAAAATAGAGTTTTCAGGACCTGGAAGTCAAAATAAAATGAAAACATATTAAGTTATATGGCCTTAATTGTCCAGGTGAACAAAGGGAACAGTTTGGGGTGTTCTGTGAATCTTGTTGTTGTTGTTGTTGTTGTTATGTGCCATCGAGTCAGCCCCGACTCATAGCGACCCCTTTTTGGGTTTCCAAGGCAGTATCACTATGAAAGTAGATTGCCCCGAATCTTAGTGCTATATTATTACTTATATTATTAATATTAGAAAAAGTAAGGAAGAATGGAAGTAAGGAATCCCTGGCTAATAAATATGAAATAAGTTTAATTTTAAATAAATTTGGAGTAACAAAATGAAAATAGTTTCTATACTTTTATTAAAATCTGCTGTTTGAAATGCTGTTATCTTCTGTTGTAAGGAAATATTCACATGCTCTAGATTTTAGATTGCTGGCATCAGAATGGGCATTCTGTTTTGCAAATACAGACAGCTAATTTATATTTGGCCTTTGGGAGGGTTAGGTTCTTCATTGAGAGCTTGAAACCTACTGAAGCTCTTAGTTAAATGTTTGATCCAGTTTCTAGAGTTCAGTGCCATTAAGCACAAAAGAGGCAATTTTAGTCAGTAAGTGTTAAGGGCAAATGTTATCAACTCACCTTCTTAACAATGTCATATGACATCCTAGCCCCTGCCCAAAACACAATCCCATGGAGTC
>NW_006933974.1:0-794 GCF_000298275.1 Orycteropus afer afer
ATAACTATAGGTGCATATGTGGGCAGGAGCAGACTCTGAAACTTGGTAGTTCTCTAAGAGCTATTGAGTTTCATAATCTCTTCATGCTCACATATGTACCTACAGTTATGAGGCAAGAAGGGAGGAAGATAGACAGGAGATTAGTTCATAGTTTAGTGTAAAGATATAGAGAAGAGATCCAACCTCACTGCCATCGAGTTGATTTGACTTATAGTGTCCCTCATTTGATTTCTGAGGCTGTACTTCTTTAGAGAAGTAGATTGTCCCATATTCCTTCTGTGGAGCAGCTAGTAGGTTTGAACCACCAACCTTCTGCTTACAAGTCAAATGCCTTAGGGATTATGCCACCAGAGTTTCTTAGAGTAGTATAGGAAAGGAGAATACTTACATATATTGAAAGACATTAACAATATACAGTATGACATAGAGACTGGTCACTTTGTAGATCATTTGAAGATAAACATAATTAACATTTCATGTATTGTTTATTTCCCACTCTTGTGCATGCATGTGTGTGTGCCTATATATGTGTGTATATATACACACGTGCACAGATTTATTTACTTAATTAGATATAGCTATACATGTATATAGGAGCTCTGGTAGCATAGTGGCTACGACACTGCCTCGGAAACCCAAGGAGGGGTCGCCATGAGTCGGGGCCGACTCGACGGCACATAACAACAACAACAACATACATGTATATAGGAACTCTGGTAGCATAGTGCCTAAGGCACTTGATTGCTAACCAGAAGGCAAGTGTTTCAAACCCACCAGCCACTCCTCAGAAGGAA
>NW_006933974.1:1769-3279 GCF_000298275.1 Orycteropus afer afer
AGAGCCAACTAAAATGAAATCCTTGGCATTGATATTTTCTTCATTTATCATGATTTTCCTTACTAGTCCAGTTCTGAAGATTTTTCTTTTTATTTTACATTAAAGTGTAATCCATACTGAAGGCTGTAGTCTTTGATCTTGATCAGTAAGTGCTTCAAATCCTCTTCGCTTTCAGCAAGGAGGTTGTGGTATCTGCAAGTCACAGTTGACAATGAATGCTCCTCCAATCCTGATGTCATGTTCCTCTTCATATAGTCCAGCTTCTCAGATTATTTGCTCAGCATACAAGTTTAATAAATCTGTATATGATGAAAAAAGGTAGAACCCTGACACACACATGTCCTGATTTTAAGCCATGCAGTACTTTCCCCTTGTTCTGCTTGAACATTTTTATACTATGGACTTATATAGACGTATATTTGCATACATAAACTTACACATATATCTATAACATTTCCACAATCTTCTCTGTTATTCAGCCCATTATATCATAAGCATGTCCCCATATGTAGTCATGATCTTTGAAATACTTTGACATGATTCAATAATATTAAATATTACTGGAATATATCATAACTTATGTAGTTATTGTTTGATATTTATATTGTCTCTAATTTTAACTCTTATACAGTATTGAAGATCTTGATTAACATTGAACAGTGCTCAGCAAAAATATAGTGGTTTGAACTTCTTTGAGCTGATTATGAGATCCACTCTACTCCACCCTCACCAATTAGTAGTATCTTCTTAAAATTGTCAATTTGATAGATGAAATTGTATCTTATTATTGATCATTCATACAGTTGAATTTTTTGCTCCTATCTTTTGGCCACTTATATATCAATTTTTATGAAGTACATATTCATACACAGACAGCTTCTTCATGTTTTTGTTGTCATTGTTTGGGTATTGTAGGAACTTGATAAAGTCAATGGGGATATATTTCTAGAAAATCATTTAAGAGTCAGTGATCTAGTAAACATTTTTGCATCACTCATATGTGCTAGGAATACTTGCAGGTTATTATAGTGGGCACTTATTTATTTATTTATTTATTTATTTTTTCTGCCAAGCATCAGTATTCCCTGTATCTATCAACCATCTTCAGTTTTGCTCATATATTTTGGATATGAGATGTTTGACCTCATTTCTGGGCACTGGGGTAGAAGCATATGACCCATAAAAAGCCAATCAGCACATTTCATCTCTCTTGCTATAATCACTCCTTCAAGGAGGGGCACTGAACAAGCTAAGTTAAGCAAAGCTAATGAGAACCCATATTCTACAAAGAAATAAGATTCCCTTATCTAGGGAGCTATGGTTCTATGGTTAAAGCATTGGGCTGCTAACCAGAATGTCAGCAGTTCAAACCCACTAGCTGCTCTGCAGGAGAAATATGGGGCAATCTGCTTCTGTAAAGATTTACAGCTTTGGGAACCCTGTGGGGAAGTTCTACTCTGTCCTGTAGGGTTGCATGAGTGGAATCAGCTTATTGCAGTAGGTTTGGTTT
>NW_006933975.1:0-832 GCF_000298275.1 Orycteropus afer afer
TACTCACTACCTGTCTCTTGTTGGGCATGATAGAGGAAGAGAATGTGTGCACAGATCTCTGTTAACTGTGTAGTGAAGGATAAGTTGGTCTGGTATTGGTGACCATCTGTCATTGATCAGTTGGTGCAAAAACAGGTGGTAGCCCTTACTCAGTGGGTGGAGTACAGGAGGTGCCAATGTGGTTGGGTCTTATTAGCACTGTTGCTGTCTCCTGCCAGGTGGGACAAGAAAACAACAATAATAGAAAAAAAAACAAGTGAACAAAAAACACAAACAGCATAAAAAAACAACAAAAACCACAAAAATTAAAATAAAGAAAAAGAAAAAAACAGGAGAAGCACATAGGGAAAATGAAAAAGAAGAGCAACATCTGTGGAGGAGCTAAAAGGAAAATAGAGCAAGAAAAAAAGTATAATGAAAAAATAAGAAAAATGCAAAAAGGAAAACAAGGAATAGGAAAAATGAAAAGAGAAAAAAGACACCAAAGAAAGGACATGGAAGGAAAAATAAACAAGAACCAGGGAAGGGAAGAAAAACAAAAACTAGAAAATAAAGAAAGGAGTTAAAAAAAAGAGAGTAATAATTTTGTAAAATTAAAACAAAAAAGAAGACTAGGGGGCAATGGTACCCAGGTGGTGTTCCTGCTGGCCATGTAGGTGGTGGTGAGCAAGGCCCCTAATTCAAGGAGTTCCTGTCAGCCAAAAAGGCAGCTGCAGGCACGGTGCCTGGTCTCAGGAATTCCTGCTGTCCCAAAATGTAGCAGAGCATAGGGCACTGCAGTGAATTGCTTGATGTGGCCCTTCTAGCCATTGTCCTCCATTCTGTGGTGTTT
>NW_006933975.1:2137-3149 GCF_000298275.1 Orycteropus afer afer
AGTTATGGAATCAGTTACTGCCTGCCCAGAAGGCAGCTGGTGGCAGTGTGTCTAAGGTAAGATGGAATTCCTGCTGGTCCAGAATGAGTAAACCTTTCCTTGACTTTTTACGATAATAGGCTCATACAATATTTGTCCTTCTGTGATTGATGAGTCTATTCAAGTATTCTATCTCTGATTGGGATAGTGTAGATAGGTCTTGTGTTTCTACAAACTTGTCTATCTCTTCTAGATTCTCAAATCTGTTGGAGTACAATTCTTCATAATATTCTGTCATAATCTTTTTATTTCAGTTGGTTCTGTTTTGATGTTGCCCTTTTCATTTATTTGTGTAATTTGCATCTTCTCTTCCTTTTCCCTTTGTTAAATTTGCCAGTTTGTCAATTTTGTTCATTTTTTTGAAGAACCAGCTTCTATTGTTTTTTGTTTTCTGCTTCCTTTATTTCTGCTCTGATCTTTATTATTTCCTTACTTCTGGATACTGTAGTTTTCTTTTGTTGCTCTTTGTCTAATTGTTGGAGTTGTTGAGTTAAAGTGTTGATTTTGCTTCTTTCCTCTTTTTTGATGCGTGAATTTATTGCTATAAATTGACCTCTGAGTACTGCTTTCACTGTGTCCTAAAGGATTTGGTAAATTGTATCTCCATTCTCATTTGTTTCTAGGAATGTTTTTTTATTTCACATTTTATTTCTTCTTTTACCCAGTAGTTTTTGAACAGTGTATTATTCAGTTTCCACATATTTGGTATTTTTCCCTTGATCTTTCTATTGTGTTGTTGTTGTTGTTGTTAGGTGCCGTCGAGTTGTTTCTAACTAATAGCGACCCCATGCACAGCATAATGAAACACTGCCTGATCCCACACCAGTTCCATAATCCCTGATATACTTGAGCCCATCATCGCAGCCACCGTGTCAATCCATGTCGTGAAAGGCCTTCCCCTCTTTCGTTGACCCTCCACCCTACCAAGCATGACATCCTTCTCCAGGGAATGGTCCCTTTTTCCTATTACTGA
>NW_006933976.1:0-1105 GCF_000298275.1 Orycteropus afer afer
GGAAGGAAGGTTGGGCAATCCTACTTCCGTAGTGATACTGCCTCGGAAACCCAAGGAGGGGTCGCTATGAGTCAGGGCCGACTCGACAGCACACAACAACAACAACAACATAATGGAGTCCTTGGATGGTGCATATGGTTAATGCACTCAGTTGTTAACCAAAATGTTGGTGGTTCGAGTTCACCCAGAGGTTTCCAAAAAGAAAGGCCTGGCAATCCACTTTCAAAATATCAGACCTGAAAACCCTACAGAGCCCAGTTCCACATGCCCTCTAGTCTGAGCAGAGTATTGGCTTTAATCAGACACTTCAAAGGAAGAGTGATCTAGCTCTGCCCTCAGAACTGCTGCACACATTTTTAGATCTTATTCACACAAAGTAATATTATCAGCCAGAGGCTTGATTTGCTTTGTGGGGGAAGGTGACACCTCTTCCCTCCTTTATTACACAGCTTTGCCGAAGTATGTTTTTTCTCACTTTAATTTCTATTTGATTAAAGTTCCTTACCTCTATCAGACCCCAAAGGCATTTGCTAGACCATCAGTTCTAGAACTTCTTGTTCCTTCTTGCAGATTCAAGATATAGAAAGCATTTTTTTTTTTTTTTTTTTAATACTGAAACATTTGAAATACTCAATCGTGCAAAATTCACTAATTCTTTCTGGTAGTCTTTTTTTTTTTTTTTTGTAGGCTTCTTAGAATTGTCTATGTACATGACATGATCATGTCATCTGCAAATGAAGACAACTTTGGGTCTCTTTTCTATATGTATAAGTTTTACATCTTTTCTTTGTTTATTGCACTAAATGGGTTCTCCAATACAATAGTGAACAGAAGTGGTGAGCATTGACATGCTTGCCTTGATCCTGTTGTTAAGTAGAAAGCATTCAGTCTTTTCATCATAAAGTATGACACTTGCTGTAGGTTTTCTGTATGCACCTTTTATCACACTGAGGATATTTTCTTGTACTCCTAGTGTGCTAAGATTATTTACAATGAGTAGGTGTTGAATTATGTTAAATAATTTTTCTCCAACTAGGAGCTCTGGTGGTGTAGTGCCTAAGGCATTTGACTGCTAACCAGAAGCTGGCAGTTTAAACCCACTAGT
>NW_006933976.1:3970-4663 GCF_000298275.1 Orycteropus afer afer
AGTGATACTGCCTTGGAAACCCACGGAGGGATCACTATGAGTCAGATCTGACTCAAAGGCAGTGAGTTTGGTTATTTTTTGGTTGCTAACCAAAAGATCTGTGATTCAAACCTAACAGCTGCTCTGGTGATCTACTCTGGAAAAGATTATAGCCTAGGAAACCCTATGGGGCAGTTCTACACTGTCCTATAGCATTGCTATGAGTCAGAATTAACTTGATGGCACACACAACAGTCTGAGACTTGAATAGTGGTTTACCTTTTAATTCCATTCACCATGACTTTACTATTGGTTCTGTTCCTGGCATGAGCAGCTCAGGGGTGAAACCAAGGCTTATGCTGGTTTATAGATAGAATCAGGGGATCCTCTTCTCAGGCTGTCTCATCACCAGGATTTCTACCATCCTCTCCAGCACACAGAGACCCCTTTTTATGGTTCCTTTGGCCAGAATTAAGGGATTTATATTAAAAGTTCATATCTTCAGGGATCCTCCACCATACAACTCTGCAATTAGGGTAAAAACATGAGGAGGAGAAAACAAAAAAAAAGGCCAAAAAGAAAAGAAAAACCAAGAAACTTGCCCTTTTGGGCATCATTTCTCCAAGTTTTGACTCCTATCTTAGGTTGGGGTCTCTAGAGGAGCAAAATCAGTGAAGTGTATATATAAATACAGATGCCAAAAAAAAAAAAAAA
>NW_006933977.1:0-3226 GCF_000298275.1 Orycteropus afer afer
GGGTCCGACTCGATGGCATATAACAACAACAACAAAAAGCAAAATACTTCTCCATGGAAACGGTGCCTTCCAACATCTGCTAACCTTTAATATTATGAATTTTATAACAAGATAATCAATAGGGTATGAAAGCTTTAGGAAGACATTAAAACTGGTCATTTTTCTTAACAGTTTATTTTTGCTCTAAGCAGCTGCCATTGAGTCAATACCAACTCCCAGCGATGCCGTGTGCTGGAATAGAACCTGCTCCATGGGACTTTCAATGGCTGATTTTTCAGAAGTAAATCACCAGGCCTTTCTTCTGATGCACCTCTGGATGAACTCAAACCTCCAGCCTTTCAGTCAGCAGCCCAACAATTAACTGTTTGTGCCACTCAAGGATGCTTATTAATTAATTCATAACTCTTTATACACACTGTCTCAAAAGAGGCAAAAATACCGTTGATACAAATATTGCTTCTAAAATGGTAATTCAACTACAATGAATTTACTGAAATGTAAAACCAATGAACAGAACACTTAGACTTGCAAAATGCTCTCTTTCTTGTAGTTTTGAGGAGAAAATACAAAATCTTGCTCTGTAGCCTTGAGAAAAAAAGTCACAATAAAGTAAAGATAGCCTAATGCCACAGCATAGATATTTTGCAGAATTTATGATCTTCCCTCTCTATAAAATGTTGAGTCAGCAGTCTCTAACTTGAATATGCATCAGTCTTCTCTAAAAAATATGGTCAACAAGCTTCCTCCATCCTTCCTTGGGCATCAAGTTTCCAGATCAGCTGTGTATTCGGAAAGCCCCTGTCTAGGACGCTGTGCAACTCACACTCTACTAAGAAATCTGTTCTGTATCCAGCCAAACCAAAATTCACACTCAGCAGCCCTACAGGACAGAGTGGAACTGCCCCAACAGGGTTTCCAAGGCTGTAATCTTTACGGAAGCTGGTGGTTTGGCTGGTGTGTTTATTAAACCTCCAACCTTTCCTTTAGCAGCCGAGAGCTTTTAACAACTGCACCACCAAGGTTCCAGCTTTACCCAGTTAATTGTACTTATTTTGGCCTAAGCTTGCATAGACAGGGAACTCCAAAGAGAAGGGTTTGCATTATGGGGTCTAAGGACATTCGGTGTTGAGCGATGCTATGTGGTGAGCCCTTTGGTTTGGTCTGTTTCAGGTATATATTCCCCGTATTGAACTCAGTGCAGCACTGATAGGGGACAAACACATAACCAAGCCTTTATTGGAACAAAATAACTTAGTATGCTTTCAGCTGAAAGATAATATTTTAAGTGGATATGCACACAGGTTCTTAAAAACAGCAGTTGACAGTGATTCCAAAATTCAGGACCTGACTCCGAGTATTCACATGGTTTTCCTAAACATGACCTTCCGAGAAATGTATTTTATCCATATTCTAAATAAAAAGCTTAGAGCAGTCAAGAGACAACTGGGCCTCCAGGGACCTGACCCGTCTTGGATCAAGAATAAAGCCACCTTACCCTGCTGGGGGCGACCCTAGGTCCCCACGGCTTGGGCAATGCCGCCCCCTGGGGAGTGTCCGGCCAGCCGCGAACACTCGCGGGACAGCAAGCCAGGAGCGAGGGCCTTGGGCTGGGGGCTGACGGAGTGCGAGGGGCGGCCAGGAGTCCAATCAAGACCCTTGGAGCCGCTAAAGGGCGGGGAGTCGGTCTCGCCTCGCTGGCCCCTCACCTTCCACACCTCCCCGCGAGGCCCAATTCGGTGGGTTCCGTCGAAAGCTCTGGACGCCCGGCGAAGCCCAGCTTAGAAGGACGCTCGGTGTTAAAGCAGACGGGGATGCACGGTGGCGATGAGCAGAACTCAACCGGCAGCCCACGCCAAGCCGAGCTCGCCCCCGCTCCGGCACCGCGCGCGGTCCCGCGACCGAGCGCGCCCCCCCCCTCCCCGCCTCTTTTTCCCAGCCCCGAACCCCTCCCCTGCGGCCGGGTCTCGCACCCTTGGAGGACGGATCCCAGGGCCCCTGTTACCTGTGGGAGGGCGCTTGGGGGAGGCGGCAAGGGGTAATGGCTCCCGTCCCCTCTTCGCCCCCTGTTGACACCAGCTACCCTTGCCTCTCCCGTAAGGCTGTGGTCACTACACCCACAATCTTCTGGAGTCTGGTGCCTCAGACACCATAGAGATGGGACCGGAAATGGGACAGAATCCCAACCTTCGGCCCTCCGACACACCACTGAGGCAAACGAACACGGAACCGAGATAGAGCGGCCGCACATGTGATTCTCAGGAGGATGCCATCTTGAGTGTGGGCACCAGAGCCGAGTTCATTTTGGTCACTGATTCCAGCAGCTAAGTGAGTGTGCAGAATTTCCTTCTGTAGGCATTGGAGTTGAGAATACAACTTTGTATTGATTTTACTTTTTAGGCTTTTAATCTCTCGGTTTTAACTTCATGTCCGCCCGAATCAAAAATGGCCGCCCATCGCCTCTCCAAATAGGAGCCGCTGGGGAAAATAAGTATGAAAATTGGTGAGGACTTTAGAAGAATGACGTTGTTCAGCCTCGCAGCCCTGATTGGCTGTACTACGTTGATCAAAGTCTTGCGGAAAGACTTCTGAAACTGGCTTGCATTGATTCCAGTTTAAACTTCTGAGAGAGAAAGCAAAATTGGAAATATTAATAATACACAGTCCCTAAGGTATTTGACGGCTAACCAGAGTGGTTTAAACCCACCAGCCACTCCGTGGAAGCAAGACTGGGCAATCTACTTCCGTAAAAATTTACCGCTTCGGAAACCCAATGGGGGTCTCTCAGACTGAATCGACTTTATGGCAATGAGGGTTTTTTTAATTATTATTTATTTATTTGTTTTTATTATTTATTATGATTTGGGTGAATATTTACAGAGCAAATCGCTTTCCATACAGCAGTTCACATATACTTTGTGGCATGTCATTGACCACAGTTTACCACAATGCAACAGCTCCCCTCAGACTTCCTCCCCATAGTTACCTCTTCTTAGTGTCCATTCCTCCATACTCTCCTGCCCATGAGCTGTTTCCCTGTGTATAAGCAGCCTTTCCTTCTCCCATGATTGTTCTGTCCAGGGTGTGTGTCTACTTGAGGTAAAAGTTTCACTCACATGCCTGTACTTTGGCTGGAAACCACAGGTGTGGGTTCAATTCCAGACCTGAAGGGCAGCTAGGGGCCATAGACTCAGTGGTTCCATCAGGCTCTATTGGACCAGCAAACCTG
>NW_006933978.1:0-557 GCF_000298275.1 Orycteropus afer afer
GCTTATGCACAGGGAGACAGCTCAGGTGGCAGGAGAGTATGGAGGAATGGACACTGGGAAGAGGTAACTATGGGGAGGAAGTGGGAAGGGAGCTGCTGCATTGTGGTAAACTGTGGTCAATGACATGAGACAAAGTATATGTGAATTGCTGTATGGAAAGTCAGTCTGCTCTGTAAATCTTCACCCAAATAAAAATAAAATAAAATAAAATAAATAAATAAAAAGGAAGGTGGAAGAGTAACCAGAGTCACTGTACAAAAAAGAATTGGTCAATGTTCATCTATTTCAGGAGTTGGCATGTGATCAAGAACCAATAGTATTATTGAAGGAAGAATTAGAAGCTGCACTGAAGGAACTGGTGAAAAACAAGGCTCCAGGTATTGATGGAATACCCATTGAGATGTTTCAACAAACAGATGCCTCACTGGAGGCACATATTTGTCTATGCCATGAAATTTGGAAGACAGGTACCTGGCCAACTGACTGGAAGAGATCAATATTTGTACCCATTTCAAAGAATGATGATCCAACAGAATGTGGAAATTATCATTAATACC
>NW_006933978.1:2987-4251 GCF_000298275.1 Orycteropus afer afer
CACACACACACACACACAAACAGGGTTCCAGGAATTGACAGATTATCCACTCAGATGTTTCAACAAGTGGATGCTGCACTGGAGGGGTTCACTTGTTTATGCCAAGAGATTTGGAAGACAGCTATCTGGCCAACAAACTAGAAGAGATCCATATTTATGCCCATTCCAAAGAAAGATGATCCAACAGAATATGGAAATTATCAAACAATATCATTAATAGCACATGTAAGTAAAATTTGGCTGAAGATAATTCAAAATGGTTGCAGCAGTACATAGACAGGGAACTGCCAGAAATTCATGCTGGATTCAGAAGAGGACATGGGATGTGGGATATCATTGGTGGTGTCAAATGGATCTTGGCTGAAAGCAAAGAATACCAGAAAGATGTTTACCTGTGTTATAGGCATTCAACAATATGGGTCATAACAAATTATGTGCAGTGTTGCAAAGAACAGGAATTCCATAACACTTAATTGTGCCCATGTGGAACCTGTACATAGACAAAGAGGTAGTCATTTGAACAGAACAAAGGGATATTTGAAGGTTTAAAATCAGGAATGGTGTGTGTCAGGGTTGTGTCTTTCACCATACTCAATTCAATCTGTACGCTGAGCAAATAATCCAAGAAGCTGGACTATATGAAGAAGAACACAGTGTCAGGATTGGAGGAAGACTCAGTAACAACCTATGATATGCAGATGACACAGCCTGTTTTGCTGAAAGTGAAGATAAAGCACTTACTGATGAAGATCTTCAGTATGGAGTACACCTCAACACAAAGGTAACAAAAATCCTCACAACTGGACCAAAAAATAGCATCATGATAAATGAAGAAAAATTGAAGCTGTCAGGGATTTCATTTTACTTGGTTCCACAGTCAGCACTCGTGGAAGCAGCAGTCAAGAAATCAGAGGTCATATTGCACTGGGCAAATCTGTTGCAAAAGACCTCTTAAAGTGTTAAAGAGTGAAAACTTACTTTGAAGATGAAGGTGCACCTAACCCAAGACATGGTATTTTCAACTACCTGATATGCATGTGAAAGCTGGACAATGAGTAAGGAAGCCCAAAGAAAAATTAATGCATTTGAATTGTGGTGTTGGCAAAGAATACCGAAAATACCAAAGACTGACAGAAAAACAAACAAATCTGCCCTGGAGGAAGTGTGGCCAGAATGCTCTTAGAAGCAAGAATGGCAAGACTGTCTCACCTGCTTTAGTGCTTGTTTTGGTTACCTAGTGTCATTGTGAAAGGAATATACCATA
>NW_006933979.1:0-851 GCF_000298275.1 Orycteropus afer afer
CATAATTCAAAGGCATCAGTTCCTCTTGAGTCTTCCATATTCATTGCCCAGCTTTCTCGTGTGTATGTTGTTGTTGTTGTTTTTGTTAGGAGTTGTGGAGTGGTTTCCACTTACAGTGACACCATGCATAACAGAAGGAACACTGCCCAGTCCTGTACTGTCCTCACAATTGTTGACATGCTTGAGCCCATCATTGCAATCTACTACTGTAGAGATACTGCCTTGGGAACCCAAGAAGGATTGCTGTAAGTCAGAATTGACTCGACGGCATTGAGTTAGATTTTTTATGTCGATCCATCTCATCGATGATCTTCCCATTTTTCACTAACCCTCTACTTTACCAAGCATGATATTCTTGTCTAAGGACTGGTCCCTTCTAACAACATGACCAAAGTATGAGAAACAAAGTCTAACTTTTCGTACTTCTAAGGAACATTCCAGCTATACTGCCCCAAGACAAATTTGTTCATTCTTCTGGCAGACCATGGTATATTTAATATTGTTTTTGCCAGCACCACAGTTCCAATCCATCAGTCCTTCTGCAGTCTTCCTTATTCATTGCTTGGCAGATGTGGGGATTGAAAATATCATGATTTGGGTCAGGTGCACCTTAGTCTTCAAAGTGACATCTCAGGTCTTTAAAACTTTAAATACCCCCCCCCACACACACACACACACAACCTATACCAAAAACTTTAAAGAGATCTTTTGCATCAGATTTGTCCAATGCAATACACCATTTGATTTTTTATTTCGTGGCTACTACTTCCATGAGCATTGATTGTGGATCCAAGTAAAATGAAATCCCGAACAAACTCAATCTTTTCTCCACTTTTTATGATGCTGCTTAT
>NW_006933979.1:2411-3328 GCF_000298275.1 Orycteropus afer afer
TGAGTTTGAATTTTTGAAAAACAATAAAAACAATAAGCAGAGACCTAAAGATCCAATTATGCAGTTCAATAATTAAAGAACTCACATGCCCTTCCCACTCTCCCATCCCCTCACTTTGTTTCAAGCTACTGAATACCATGTTCTGTGTCAGGTGCTTCTAGCCTCCTAAACTAAGAGAATAAACTAAGAAAATAAATTCCTGTTTGTTAAAGTCATCTACATGTGGCATGTCTGTTATAGCAGCATGAGAGAACCCAGAAAGGGTGGGGTCCTGTCACCATATTATTCAATCTGTATACTGAGCAAATAATCTGAGAAGCTGGACTATATGCAGAGGGATGCAGATCGGATTGGAACCAGACTCATCAACAACCTCTGTATGTAGATGACATGATATTGCTTGCTGAAAATGAAGACAACTTGAAGCACTTATTTACTGATGAAGACCAAAGACTACAGTCTGCTGTATGTATTATATTTCAACATATAGAAAACAAAAAATCTTCATCACTAGACCAATAAGCAACATTGTGATAAATGGAGAAGCCCAAATTCAGAGTGCTGACTCTAGGGGCTGGGTGAAGTCCCTTGACCTTGGGCTTCAGCTCTGCCTCTTATTCCAGGACCCTGGAGCTAGAGACATTTTGTAATTTACACAGTTGCTGGTTGCTGAGGCTGATGAACCCAAAATCAGCAAGGCAGAACGGCACAATCACAAGACCGACAGGCGCATGCAGACCACTAGTTCAAGTCTGGGAACAATCCCAAGATTGGCAGGCAATGCAGCAGGTGCTGAGATGTGTAGACTTGGCCAAATGCAGGATCCAGATGTGTCAAAAAGCTAGCGACCTTTCTCAAAACTTCTCCTTATATACTGGAAGCAGGCCACATCCCAAAGGCAGCTACTTCACTGCTCA
>NW_006933980.1:0-578 GCF_000298275.1 Orycteropus afer afer
CAGACATACAGAAGATAATCCTGGAGCCCTGAGTTTTGAAAGGAACTATACAGAAGTGAGTTAAGCACCAACTAGTGGAAAACCCTGAATGAAAACAGTGAGTACAGAGACGGTCAGAGCTGTGGACTATCAGCTACTCTGATAAGACCAACAGCCTGAATATTTACAAATGGTGTTGGGACCTGATAATTGACCTAAAAAAGATCAGCCCTGATCACCAAGGGCTTCAGGGATGACTGTGCTCGTGGCCTATGACTAGAAACGGAAACAGCAAAGTGGGAGAAAACATGAGCTGTTGACTTTCCACTGTCCGGAGGGCACAACCTTTTGAATGTTACAAGTGGCAGCAATTTTGGATATTTAAAGTGACCAAGGGCTCAGCCATTTTGAATGTTTACAAGCAGTGGCCATTTTGGATATTTAAAGTAACTGAGGGTGCAGCCATTTTAAATTTTTACAAGTGGCAACCATTTTGGATTTTAAAGTGATAGCATCCTCATTCAGATTCCAGGGACTCAAGAATAGGCTTTGTTTCCCAAGGTCAGCAGGGACATACAGAGGCTGACAACAGGAAAGGA
>NW_006933980.1:2593-3200 GCF_000298275.1 Orycteropus afer afer
GACTAGGACTGATGGGCCCTGGCTTTTGTGGGCTGATGCTGTTAAGTGTCCCTGAAAGTTGGGCCCTGCTCTTAGTACACCATCAGCCATTTTCTTCCTTGTACTGTTCTGTGTAACAGCAGGTGCATAAGAGGCATAACCTTTGATTGAACCCAGAATATGCGGAAGACCCCCTGTTCTAGAATTGTCGCGCTGGCCGCGACAAACCCCATAATCTGTGAGTTCTGTGTGGCTACTGCAGTGAATTATTGAACCCAGGAGAGAGGTGGTGGGCACTTTGGGAAGAACAGTTGGTGGAAGGGCTGGAGGGAGACAGCATGTCTGGCCTTGCAGTAATAGGCCTTGGGTTGCTGATAGTGATTCTGTTCTCCTCTTGTGGGGTTAGAGGAGGTCAGGAGATGTGGCCTCTTCCCTGCCTTTTTAGCAGGACATATCTCTAAGATTTATAGTGGAAGAATGGATGACCAAATTATGGTACATACACATAATGGAATACTATGCAGCACTAAAGAATAATGTAGAGTCTGCAAAACACCACATATGGATGAACTTGGAGGACATTATGCTGAGTGACATAAGTCAATCACAGAAGGACAAATATAGTATT
>NW_006933981.1:0-622 GCF_000298275.1 Orycteropus afer afer
AAAAAAAAAGCAAACTCACAGCTATTGAATTGGATCTGACTCATTGCGACCCCACTTTGGGCTTCTGTGGTGGTATCACTATGGAAGTAGATTGACCAACCTTCCTTCCGAGGAGTGGCTGATGGGTTTGAACCGTCAGCCTTCTGGTTAGCAGTCAAATGCCTTAGGTACTATGCCACCAGAGCTCCTAAACTATTAACTTGGGTGAATGGAAAGGCAATAAACAATAAAGCAAAGGTCAGCACAAAATGATCAAGACCATGGAAGACACAGGGAAG
This sequence comes from Orycteropus afer afer, assembly GCF_000298275.1. Lineage (NCBI taxonomy): Eukaryota > Metazoa > Chordata > Mammalia > Tubulidentata > Orycteropodidae > Orycteropus > Orycteropus afer. The sequence goes on from NW_006933981.1 coordinate 279, forward strand.
AGCACAAGAGTTAAAGACAACAAAGGTGAACACTATTAAGTACGCAATCTTGAAATAACAGTAATAATAATCTATGAGTGGATACATAGATAGATTCTCAATCTGAACAGGGAAATGGAACTACACCCAGTAATGTATAAGGTTTGACAGAGGATATGACTATATGACTACCCACATATTGATATGTGCTTTCAATATACCTATGCAGGTAGTATAGCACACCGGGGGCAAAGTTAAGAAAATGTCTTAGCCATAACCAAACACCTGGAGGGAATGAATCACAGTCATGGGGTCTCAGGACCATAGTCTCAGGGGACATTAAGGTCAGTTGCCATAACGTAGTC
>NW_006933981.1:2112-3145 GCF_000298275.1 Orycteropus afer afer
GGTGGATGGTTGATAAGGGTGAGAGAGGCATTTGATTTCTTGGCACATCTTTTGTGCATTTTGGACTTTGTATCATATAATGCCTATCCAAAAGATCAATTGCGTTAAATTTTTAAGAGAAAAGGATTCACATTGTTCAACAATGTCAAATAGTTACAAATAGCAGAAGATTCTTTGGGGTAAAATTTATATCATGGATTGAACTGTGTCTCCAAAAATACATATTAACTTGGCCGAGCCATGATTCACAGTGATTTGACAGTAATTTAATGGTGTAGTTTGGAAGCTATGTAATGATGCAATAAGCGCCCATGATGTGATCTGAGATCAGCCAATCCCTTGTAAGGGGATTAGGATGGGATACAGCACCCTGACTCGGGCCACAGCTCTGATCCCATGTAAAAGGATTTTCCTTGAGTATGGCCTACATTATCTTTTATCTTACAAGAAATAAAGGGAGAGAGAAGTGAGGAGAGTAGGGGAGATCTTAGTACAACCAAGAAAGAAGAGCCAGGAGTAGAGCTTAGCTTTTGCATTCAGCATCCTTGTGTTGAGAGTCTCCTACAACCAGGAAAAGATTGAAGTTCTTCCAGAGCCAACAGAGAGAGAAAGCCTTCCCCAAAGGTTGGTGCCGTGGATTTGCACGTCTCACCTCCTAACCTGGGAGAGAATACATTTCTCTTGGTTAAAGTCATCAGCTTATGGAATTTCTGTTACATCAGCTCTAGATAAGTAAGACAATCTCCAACACCATCGTGCCCATGAGGGAGCTGAGAAATAGAGATTCGAGAACATACTTAGAAAAGGCAGAAGCAAGATATGCATCCAGGTGTCCTGTAGACAGTGACCCAAGCCATAGTACATTTCTGGATCAGTGAGAGCTCTGGTCTGCAAGCTAGCTCTAGGATCTGCCTGGGCATCTCAATTTCTATGGTTGGGCTTGGGGTGTTGTTGTTGTTGTTAGGTGCTGTCAAGTCGTTTCTGACTCACAGTGACCCCAATGCACGCAGAATGAAACACTGCCCGATCCCAC
>NW_006933982.1:0-1109 GCF_000298275.1 Orycteropus afer afer
AAAAAAAAAAAAAGAATGAATGCAGGCAGAAGACACTGCAGAGACAGAGTAAGTAGAATGTTGGTGACTGAATGAGGGCCAGGAGGTTATCAGGTTTCCAAGTCCGAGGTACTACGCAAATAATGGTAACAATTATGAAAGTGACTAGACTTGGGAGAAAACTGGAGTTCACTGGGGAAAAGACATTTAACAGAGGGGTCAGAGCTACAGCTTCCAGAATAATCCACATCGAGTGGCCATTCTGAATCTGAGTTGAACCATGTTGCCAAGAGGGTGAGGGAGCCTCCAGGGATCTGGCTGTGAGCAGACATCGGTTGAAAGGGGGTAGGAACAAAGGAAGGAAAAAATGTCTTCTGGAGAAGAGAAGCACTAGTGTATATTGGAAATGAAAAACAGTGTGTTACTTAATACAAAGGTATAGTTAACTCCTGCGTATTAGTCCTAAACTAGTAATGACTTCTTTCAGATTTAAAATCTTTCAATATTAAAAAATATTAAATATTAAAAAAAAAAAAACAAAGAAACCCACACTGAGATGGTTTATCATCAAATCTCAAAAAATAAAGATAAAAGGAAACACTGAAAGTAGCAAGTAAGAAGTAAATTGTCACATGCAAGAGATCCTCAGAAAGATTAAGCTTTGATTTCAACTCAGAAACCTTGGAGACTAGAAGGCCAGAAGTGGAATGACACATATAAAAAGCTAAAAGAAAAGAACTGTAAACCAAGAATTCTATATATGGCAAAACTTGTCTTTTAAGAATTGGGGGCCTGGGGAAGAAATTAAGACATTCCTAGATAAGCAAAAGCAGAGTGAGTTTATGTTGACTAAACCTGCCTTACAAGAAATGCTAAAGGGACTTCCTGAGGTAGGCCTGAAAGGACACTACTAGACAATACCCTGAAGCTGTATGTAGAAAAGATAGATCTCTGATAAAAGTCATAACCACGGGTAAATATAAGGGTCAGTTTCATAGTATTTTTGGTTTGCAACTTTAATAGTCATGACCTCTGATAGCATAGTGCCTAAGGCACTTGACTGCTAACCAGATAGCTGGCGGTTCAAACCCACCAGCCACTCCTCAGAAGGAAGGTTGGGCAATCTACTT
>NW_006933982.1:2064-3200 GCF_000298275.1 Orycteropus afer afer
TTGGAAGCAAGAATGACCAGACTTCATCTCACCTATTTTGGTCATGCTGTCAGAAGGGACCATTCCCTGGAGAAGGATGTCATGCTTGGTAGGGTGGAGAGTCGACGAAAGAGGGGGAGGCCTTCAACGAGATGGACTGACACGGTGGCTGCGATGATGAGCTCAAGTATAGCAGGGATTGTGGGGCTGGCGCAGGATCGGGCAGTGTTTCTTTCTGCTGTGTGTGGGGTCGCTATGAGTCGGAAACAACTCGACGGCACTTAACAACAACAACAGCAATAGGCTGTCTACAAGAGATGACTCAAAGAAATAAATAGGCTGAAAGTGCAAGAATGGAAAAAGCCATGGCATGCAAATAATAACCAAAATAGAGCTAGAATGGCTATATTAATGTAAAATAGATGTTAAGTAAAAATCTGTTCTAAAAACAACTTTATATAATGACAAAAGTGTCAATTCATCAAAAAGACAGAATAATTATAAATATATATGTACCTAACACCAGAACAGGAGCTCTGGTGGCACAGCGGTTCAATATTTGGCTGCTAACCAAAAGGTCAGCAGTTTGAACTCACCAGCTACCCCACGGGAGAAAGACATGGCGATCTGCTTCCATAAAGATTTACAGCCTTGGAAAACTTATGGGACAGTTCTGCTATAGGGTCACTATGAAGCAGAATCAACTCAGTGGCAGTGGATTTGGCTTGGTTTTCTTAATAACAGAGCTCCAAAATATACGACAGAATTGAAGGGAGAAATACACTTCTACAATAATAGTTGGAGACTTTAAGACAGCATTTTCAATAATGAACAGAACATCTAGAAAGAAGATCAGTTAGGAAACAGAGAATCTGAGCAACGCTATAAACAAACTAAATTTAACAGACAGATATAGAACACGCCATCAAACAACCGAACATTACATATTCTACAATGCACATGGATCATTCTCCAGGACAGACCATACACTAAGTCACAAAATAAGTCTCAATAAACTTTAAAATATTGATATCATATAAAATATTTTCTCTAACAAAAATGGAATGAGGAGAGGCGGGGCAAGATGGCGGACTAGGCAGAAGGATTGCACAGACCCTCTTCAACAAAGAAAAGGGAAACCAATTAACACAGACACA
>NW_006933983.1:0-696 GCF_000298275.1 Orycteropus afer afer
AGAAACCATGCAAGTGAGAAGGCAATGAGATGGTATATATAAAACCCTGAAAGAGAAAAATTTTCAACCAAGAATTATATACCCAGCAAAATTGTGCCTCAAATATGGTGGTGAATTTAGGAGATTTCCAGATAAGCAGAAACTAAGGGAATTTGTTAAAACCACATCAACCTTACAAGAGATGCTAAAGGGAATCCTTTGAACAGAGAACCAAAAAGAGCAAATAAAAACCGACCATTAATACACAAGATGATATATCCCAGAAACCACAGCTATGGACATATCTAAAGTAAAATGAGCTTCCAAGATTGTAAACAGGGAACCAGAGACATCATTTGGCAAGTGAGGACAACTGCAAACAAAAAGAGGGAAAAGACTGTGTACTTACAGAACTTCTAAATGATGAGGAAGTTAAGAGAGATATAAGATAGAATGGACTGTTGTAAATTCAGGGAGAAAATTATAAATCATAGGGTAGCCTCAAAGAAAAAATAATAAACCTTCACATCACCCTAAAAAAGAGGACAAGCACAAATATTAAGCATATGCTACAACAACAGCAACAAAGGAAATGATAACATGGCTCATAAACATAATGAGCTCAGCACAGAAAATAATATGGAATGTGGGTGAACTTGGAGGACATTATGCTGAGTGAAATAAGTCAATCACAAAAGGACAAATATTGTATTAGTC
>NW_006933983.1:3381-4420 GCF_000298275.1 Orycteropus afer afer
TTAATCTAGGTATTTCTGTTATTGTTGTTCTTATGGTATGGTTTAACACATAGTTGAAATTTGGAGCATCTTTGAGTTTAAATTATTAGTATTTCTTAAACTTGTATTTCTTCATGGATGATGAGAGAGGAGATATTCTAAAATACCTAGAGAGCTTTTTCAAAATAAATTTCTCTAGTTCTTCCTCTATCAATGGTATCCACTCCCTATGATTCCAAGATACTCACTGTTCCAAAGAGTTGAGAAAGGATATGTATCCATTTTTTTTTTATAAGCTATGATTCTAATTAATATTTACCCCATTGTCTTCCATCTCCCTGAATTGAGAACGGCCCTAATCAATCTCTAATATCAGTTGTCTCAGCCTAGGTTTTGACTAAAACCTTATAGCAATTCAGAATCCATGCTATTAATAAGCACTTGAAGGACAAGTGAGTTGCTTCTGGTTGCAGATAACAGAATACCCTATTGAAAATACCTAAAAATCAAAGGGTATTTATAATTAAACATAAAAAGAAATCAAGAGATAGGATAGCTCCAGGTCAACATTGTCAAGAATAGAAGTTCTTTCCCTCTTTTTATCTATGCCATCTGTAGCAATGCACTTGCCCTCTTAGGCCGGGCACTTATGTCATGGTTCCAAGATGGCTGTAATAATTCGAGACACTACATGCAAACATAATGTTATTCAGACTAAGAAAAAGTATTTATTCTTGTGCACTTCTTTAAAAATAAGTCAGTGGTGAAACCTCAACAAACTGTCTGTTTTAATTATCTAGTGCTGCTATAACAGAAATACCACAAGTGGATAGCTTTAACAAACAGAAATTTATTCTCTTATAGTATAAGCCCAGGGTTACAGGTGAGGAGAGACAACTCAGGGATGCCCAAAGTAGCAGGCGTGAAGAGCAGGAGAAAGGGGATTAAAAGCCAGGAAGCCAGAGAGAAGAACAATCAGCTGAAGGGATTAGGTGAGGAGAGGAAACTCAGGCCTGCCCAGAGTAGCAGGCCGGAAGAGCAGGAGAAAGGGGATAAAAGC
>NW_006933984.1:0-3180 GCF_000298275.1 Orycteropus afer afer
GCAGGCTTACCTTAGCTAGTTATATTTATGGTGACTTGCTCACACTTACAGTGACACATGTGATAGTGAATTGCCCTTAGAGAGACTTATTTTAGTTAGGCAATAATGGTGAGGCAGGATGCAATGACAGTACTTTACTGAGTCTTCCACTAGCTAGTTCCAGTAATGGTGAATCTCGTCATCGTGACTGTGGCTGAACTTACATTAGCTGTGTAGAGTTCCATTGATGCTAGGGGACTGACTGCTACCTCAGCTATGCTTACATCAGCTTGTTACTCTTAGGATGATATTGGTCATACTGACAGTGTTCTTACTTTCACTTACTGAACTATTTATAGTTACAACGATGCTGGACACACAGACAGTGACTTTAGCTAGACTGCTCATACCTAATTGCAGTGGAGGTGATGCTGCACAAACTGACAGTGACATTAGCTCTACTTCCTTTAGAGAAATACAGTTAGAATGATGCTGGTCAGTGATAGTAACCTTACAGAAACTTACCTTTGCTGGTACAGTTACTTTGATGGTAGACAATGTGACAGTCACCTTACTTTGTCTTCCCTTAACTGCTTACAGTTATATTGACACTGGTTCCACCGACAGAGACATTATTCGCACTTGCCTTAGCTAGTTACATGTTTGGTGACACAAGTTATAGTGAAAGTGACCATTGTTACACTCACTTTAGCTCATTACACTTATGGTGAGGATGGTCACTGCCACAGTGATCTTAGTTAGACTTTCCTTTGTTAGTTTCACTTACAGAACATGGGTAACATCACCAGAGATCTTATCTATACTTATGTTGTCAAGTTAGAGGTACGGTGACGCTGGTCACACTGACATTGACCATAATGAGACTTAGTCTTGCTAATTACAGTTATGGTGATGCTGGTAACAGTGACAGTGATCTTCAGTATATTTACATTAGCTACTTTTAGGTTGACTCTAGTGACACTGACAGTGACCTCATTCTTAGCTACTTCCACTTATGGTCACGCTGGTGACACTGACAGTGAACTGAGCTACACTTAACTTAGCTAGGGACAGTTACGGTGATGTTGGACACACTGAGAGTGACCTTGGTTAGATTTATGTTACCTAGCTACATATATGGTGATGCTACTTACAGTGATAATGATCCTTGTCTTACCTTAACTGACTCCAGGTATGGTCATGCTGGTCACACCGACAGCAACCTTACCTACACTTACCTTAGGTAGTTACAGTTGTGATGACCATTTTGAAACTGAAAGTGTCCTCAGCTTGACTTTCCATTCTTAGTTACAGTTAAGGTGTTGCTGGTCACAATGACAATGACCTTTGCTAAACATACCTTAGCTGCTGACATTGACTGTATTGTTCGTCACAGTGACAGGGACCTAAGCTAGACTTACTGCAGTTGGTTACAGTTACGTTGGTGCTGTTCCCAGTGACAGGGACCTTAGCTACACTTCCTTAAGCAGCTTACAATCACGGTGATGCTGGTCACGGAGACCGTGACCCTAGCTACAGTTACCTATGCTACTGATATTTATGGTGACCCTGGTCACACTGACAGTGACCTTAACTACAAGTAAATGGGATAGTCACATTTATGCTGATTCTAGGAACATGAACAGTGACCAAAGCTAGACTTATATTAACTTCTTACTGTTAAGGTGGTGCTCTTCACGGTGATAGTGACCAAAGATATTTTTGATTTACTGACTTCCATTTATGCTGCCAATGGTCACAACAAGAGTGGCTTTTTCTGCACTTACGTTAGCTAGTTAAGCACATGTGACACTAGCTAAAATTTCTGTAGAGACATAAGTTTATGGTGCCCCTGCTCTCAATGCCAGTGACCTTTCTTCACTTAGGTTCACTCCTTAGAGACATGGCGATGCTGGCAATAATAACAGTGACCTTAGGCAAATTTATGTTAGCTAATTCCAGTTACAGTGATGCTGATCACACTGAGAGTGACCTGAAAACCTTAACATTAGCTAGATAAAATTATGGTGACCTTTATCAGAATCACCTTAGCTAGGTACATTCAGGGTGATGCTGGACACAGTGAGAGTGCCTTCCTGCGACTACCCTTAGCTACTTACACTTAGGCTGATGCTGGTGACACTGACAGTGACCTCAGAAAAACTAAATTTTTATCATGACAGTTGCATTGATGGTAGGCACACTTAGTGTTACCTTAGGTATGCTTCCATGAGCTAGTTGCTGTTACTGGGACTCTGGTCATACTGACAGTGGTCTCAGCTACACTTCCCTTTCCTAGTGACACTTATGGTGATGCTGGCCACACTGTGAGTGACCTCAGCTACATTTACATTTGTTAAAGTGATGGCCATGCTGTTCTCAATGATAGGGCATTTTGGTTCATATACCTTAGCTGGTTTCAGTTAGGGTGATGCTGGTAAGTGTGACAGTGATTTGAGAGAGTGACCTTAGCTCGCAACACGGTGATGCTTTTCATACTCACAGGGAACTTTGTTCGACGTACTTCAACTAGTTATGAGTATGTTGAACCTTGTCCCACTGACATTTACCTCACTTACACTTACCATAAATAGTTCCAGTTACCGTCATGCTGGCCACGGGGACAGTGACCTTATTTAGCCTTACCTTTCCTAGTTCCAGTTACCCTCATGCTGTCCACAATGTCAGTGATCATAGCTACAGTTCTGTTACTAACTGACAGCTATGGTGATGCTGGTAACCATGACAGTGACCTGAACTCAATGTACCATAGATAGTAAAACTTGTAGTGATGCTCTTCACAGCAACAGTGACCTTAGCTGGTGATTGTTACGTTAGCCAGGTATAGTTATTGGGATCATGGACACACTGACACTGACCGTAGCTACCCTCATCTTAGTTAGTTACAGTTATGGAGATGCCCTTGACAGTGACAGTGACCATAGTAACACTGACCTTTGCTACTTAAAAGGACACTGATGCAGGTCCCAATGACCACATCCTTAGGTAAAGGACTCTTAGCTAGTTATAGTTATTGAAACCGGGTCACACTCACAATGTCATCCATTACACTTGTCTTACCTAGTTACAGTAACCTTGTTGGTTGTGACAGAGACTGTGTCCTTATAATCTGTCTTCCTGGTGCTGCTCTGGCAAGAACATACCACAAATGAGATGGCCTTAGCGAGCAGGAGATTATTC
>NW_006933985.1:0-3225 GCF_000298275.1 Orycteropus afer afer
TCCAAGATTAACTTCTGTGTCTGTGTCAATTGGTTTCCCTTTTCTTTGTTGAAGAGGGTCTGTGCAGTCCTTCTACCTAGTCCGCCATCTTCCACCTTCCAATTCATTAATTTTTAACCCATTTTTTCATATCTGTTCATCTCTCCAATATATATTGTTGTTATGTGACATCGAGTTGAATCTGATTCACAGTGACCCTAGTGGGCAGAACAGAACTGTCCCATAAGTTTCCTAGTCTGTAACCTTTATGGAAGCATCTTAGCAGGTCTTTTATCCCCCAGAGCCACTGGTGAGTTCGAATCACTGACCTGCTAGCTAGCAACCCAGCTCTTAAAGACCCACCAGGGCTCTTCTCTTAATATATACTTGTTTTTATTGTTGGCGTTGAACAATTTTATGGTAAATTGCAGGCACTTGGATGCAATGAGATGCCTGTACTTGTCCTTCTACTTATATTTTGACAAGATTGTTTTAGTTCCATCTCTTTACAGAGTTTCCTCAGCATTATAAACAAGGTAAACCTAAGATAAGATTTGATCCAAGATAATCAATAGACTTAGGAAAAATGGAGAGTTCTCTTGAGCATAAATAGAAGAATGAAAGGTGTAACTTAAGTCATGTTTTTATTAGTGTTTACCTGTTTACTTCCATCAGAAAAAGTGGTTTGATGTCATGTTAGCAGAACATACACTTCATCTTAAATAGTCTTACTGAAATACACAATGTTAAGTTAGATTTAAATTCTAGAAGTAAAGCAATCAGAGAGTGAGGAAGCAAAAATCAATAAGCCACCTTACCAATATCTACGTTGTTGTTGTTGTTACAAGCCATCGAGTTGGCCCCGACTCATAGCGACCCCTCCTTGGGTTGCCAAGGCAGTATCATTAGAGAAGTAGATTGCCCAGTCTTCCTTCCGAGGAGTGGCTAGTGGGTTTGAACCACCAGCCTTCTGGTTAGCAGTCAAGTGCCTTAGGCACTATGCTACCAGAGCTCTTACCAATATCTATAAAACAATGTATATATTTAGCCAGATAATTATACACGTAGTCTGAGGACAACAATAAAAACATAAACTAATATGAAGTGTAATTGTGACAATCCAAGAAAAGCTAGAATTTATGGGTGATGCATTAATATGTTAGAATGAACATTCCTATTCAAGATATGGATAAATTTAGAGAATCCAAATAACACTTCAATAACATTATACTGCATCCGAAAACATCCAACCCTACTCCAAACTGGCTTTGTTTTTGTTTTCTTAAATTTGAAGCTTTCTTTCTTTCTTTTTTGTTACAGATGGATTTTTTACAGATCCATCTTTAAAATAAATTCTGGTTTTTAGCATACCTTGAGGTTATAATATTTCTTCTCCCAAACCTATATCATCTTTTTTTTAAAAAAAATTTATTTTAAGAGCTTGTTTCGCATTCAAAGTCACGTGTACATTTAGTCTCATTCCCCATTCGCCATGTCCAACCCCAACCCAGTCTCCTCCCCTCCCTACCCTGCAACACTCCCCCTGTGCCCCCCATAATTATGCACTCCTGTTTGTCTTGCATTTCCTCAGTTTGAATGTTGGTCCTTTGGTGTCCCATATCTATTGTTTTAAGGGATGTATTACCATTGAGTGTGTGGGTGCAGCATCCTGGGTTGAGTGGTCTGCGTGTACATCTTGTTAACTATTGGGCTGAGAGCCCGCCCCTGGAGGTGAATTTTATTCCAGGTGCCGAATGTGTTTCAGGCCCATAGTATTGGGGGTCTCACCAGACTTCATCTGACCAGTAATTCTGGTCATTATTGTGTTTTTGGATTTTGTTCCTCATTTCCCTGCCACTCTATCCAGGATCTTCAGGTTTGATCCTTTTCGGAGTGGTTGGCATTGGTAACTGGGCACCGTCCAGTTCTTCTGGTCTTGAGGGCCATTTTGTGTGTGTGTGTGTGCATTCTTCTTCACTTCCAACACTAGGAGACTATTAGCTGTATCCTCGGTGGCTGCTTGAAAACTTTTAAGACCCCAATCGCTACTCACCAATGTAGGATGTGGAGCAACACTTTTATATATTTTGTTGTGCCAATTGAGACTGGTGTACCACAGTACTATGGTCCTGAGGTAGTAGCTCTATTGGATCTCTCTCCCATAGTGTTGGGATGTCTGTGAGGGATTACTCTGTGTCTGTCTCCTATTGTTTCTGTAAGAACTGTAGGTATTTTGTATCACTGGTGTCCATACAAGATAAGCCACAGCTGAGTCTATCTTTGGTCTAGAGTATACCTCTATTCACTGACTCCTGTCTGATCATCTCAGGTGTTTATGTGTTTATCTGCATAGCCTAGTGTTTGGCATTAATGGCAATGTGGTACTGTGGACACATTGCTTGGATTTAGCATCTGTTGTCTATCTCTTATGTGCACAGTTCCGTGCCCTCTCATTTCCCAATGTTATCATGGTGGTCATATATCCTTCCTGTATATCCCTCCCCCTACCCATGTCAGTGTATAAGCCCCAAATAGCCCTAAATTAATCCCTGCCTTTCCCTCCCCATCCCGGTAATCTACTAAGTGAGTTCCCTTTTGCAAGCGCAAACCCTTCTCTGTCTTTTTATAGTAATGGACTCATACAGTACTTGTCCTTCTGTGATTGACTTATTTCACTCAGCATAATGTCCTCCAGGTTCATCCACATTGTGAAATGATTTGTGGATCCCTCATTGTTCTTTAATGTGGCATAGTATTCCATTGTGTGGATATACCGTAATTTGGTTATCCACTCATCTGTTAATGGGCGTTTAGGTTGTTTCCATCTCTTTGCTATGGTGAATTGTGCTGCAATGAACATAGGTGTACATATGTCTGTTCATGTGCTCTCTCTCTCACCTCTTTAGGGTATATTCCTAGCAATGGAATTGCTGGGTCAAATGGTACTTCTATTTTCTGTTTTTTAAGGAAACGCCATACCGTTTGCCACAATGGATTTTACAATCCCACCAGCAGTGCACAAGAGTTCCAATGTCACCACAACCCCGCCAGCATTTGTTACTATCTGATCTGTTGAACTTTGCTATTATTGCTGGGGTGAGATGATATCTCATTGTTCTTTTGATTTGCATCTCTCTAATGATTAATGATCGTGAGCAATTTCTCATGTGTTTGTTGGCTGCTTGTATATCTTCTTTGGTGAAGTGTCTGTTCAAGTCTTTTGCCCATTTGTGAATTGGGTTATTT
>NW_006933986.1:0-1298 GCF_000298275.1 Orycteropus afer afer
TATTTTACGACTGGGGTCTTAAAGGTTTGTGAGTGGCCATCTAAAATGCAACTATAAGTCTGTCTCCATCTGGAGCAAAGAAGAGTGAAGAAAATAAAAGATGCAAGGAAACAACTAGTCCAAAGGTCTAATGGATCATGTGAACCACAGGCCCCATGACCCTGAGACTGTTGTTGTTGTTGTTATGTGCCATCAAGTCAGACCCAACTCATAGCGACGCCTCCTTGGGTTTCAGAGGCAGTATCACTATGAAAATAGAATGCCCAACCATCCTTCTGAGGAGTGGCTGGTGGGTTTGAACTGCCAGGCTTCTGGTTAGCAGTCAAATACCTTAGGCAGCATGTCACCAGAGCTCCCAAAACATAATACTTATAAGAACTAAAATTAAAACAAAATTCTTCCAAATATTATAGAAAATAAATATAAATAAAACAAAATCTGCATAGAAAAAAATATCAGAAACAATTAAAAATAATACAAAATCGATAATATAAAAGCCAACCAAAAAGCTTAAATATTGATATGCAGTAAGCTTCTTCTTAGAAAATAAAGATCTGGAAAAAATGGTCCATAAAAAGTAATTGCACAAGATTTAGCAATTATTGTTGTTGTTATGTGCCGTTGAGTTGGAACCGACTCATAGTGACCCCTCCTTGGATTTCCGAGGTGGTATCACTATGAAAATAGATTGCCCAACCTTCCTTCTGAGGAGTGTCTGGTGGGTTTGAACTGCCAGCCTTCTGGTTAGCTGTCAAATGGTTTAGGCACTATGCTACCAGGGCTTTAGCAATAGTATATAAAAAATACAAGCCAAAGAATAAAAGCAAATGTGGTATTAATATCAGACAAAACTAAACCCAAGACAGAATACATTCGATAAGAACAAGTAACCTTTAGATTAATATATTAACTTTTCAAAGGACTTAGACTGTGTGGATCGTATCAAATCATGGATAACATTACAAAGAATGGGAATTCCAGAACACTTAATTGTGCTCATGTAGAACTTGTACATAGACTAAGAGACAGTCATTCAAACAGAACAAAGGGATACTGCATTGCTTAAAATCAGGAAACTTGTGTATCAAAATTGTATCCTTTCACCACACTTATTCAATTTGTATTCTGAGCAAAAAAAAATCTCAGAAGCTGGACTATATGAAGAACAAACATTAGCATTGAAGAAAGATTCATTAACAACCTGCAATATAGTTGTTACTGTTCTTTTTGAATTATAATTTAAATCATTTTCCTGAAAAACTGCCTATTTGAAGTATCTTGAGTTTGTCTTTTTTTTT
>NW_006933986.1:2383-3256 GCF_000298275.1 Orycteropus afer afer
TCGAGCCAGACCCAACTCATAACAACCCCTCCTTGGGTTTCCAAGGCGGTATCACTACGAAAGTAGATTGCCCCATCTTCCTTGCGAGGAGTGGCTGGTGGGTAGCAACACAATACGCAGCAAAGCACTGCCTGGTCCTGAACCATCCTCACAATCAAAATATATTAATATACTTCCCTCCCCCTTCATTCCTTCTTCCTTCTTCAGTTCTTCCTTTCCTTTGCCTCTTTTTCTGAAACGGAATTTTGTGTTTGCTGTGTATAATTGCCAGCCACACCACATTCAATACTTTTACATCCATATATTCTCATAGGGTATATAATGTTACAGACAGTAACACTACCAGGCAGGACGTGCATCCACGGGAACTTTGATATCCTGCTGTTGGATGTGCTTGCCCTTAATTCCTTGGAAACTACTTTGCCTTATCAAATGCAAACTCCGCGAGCCAGCATATCGCTCTACTCTGTGACAGAAGAGTTATACAAAAATTTTCATAGCATAAACCATAGGAGCAAAATATTGAGAAAATCTCCTACAGACAAGAGGATGACTAATCAATTGTGGTAAATTCAGTTAATACAACATCATATTGCTTCATGCATATTTATGGATCGGTATAAGGAGCCCTGGTGGTGCAAAGATTAATTGCACAGCTGCTAACCAAAAGGTTGGAACCTATCAGCAGCTCCACGGGAAAGGGACCTAGCTACCTGCTCTTGTAAAGATTACAGCCTCGGCAACGCTATGGGGCAGTTCTGTTCTGTCCTCTAAGGTTTCTTGGAGGAAGTGCAGCCAGAATGCTCCTTGGAAGCAAGAATGGCCAGACTTCGTCTCACCTATTTCGGTCATGTTGTAAGAAGGGACCATTCC
>NW_006933987.1:0-3122 GCF_000298275.1 Orycteropus afer afer
AGAAAGAAAGATATGTTGATTATTGCTGGTGATTGGAATGAATAAGTTCAAAACAAAGAATCACTGATAGTTGGAAAGTATGGCCTAGGTGACAGAAATGATCCCAGAGATTGTGTGATAAAATTTTGCAAGACCAACGACGTTAATTTTAAGTACCTTTTTTCAACAACATAAATGGTGGCTATACACGTTGACTTCACCAGATTGAGTACAAATTATCAGATTGACTACATCTGTGGGAGGAGGCAATGGGGAAGCTCAATATCTTCAGCCAAAATAAGGCCAGGTGCTGACTGTGGAACAGACCATCAATTGCTCATATGCAAGTTCAAGTTGAAGCTGAAGACAATTAAAACAAGCCCACAAGAAGCAAAATATGACCTTGGTTATATCCGTCCTGAATTTAGAGATGATCTAAAGAATAGATTTGATGCATTGAACACCAATGACCAAAAACCAGGGGAATTGTGGGATGACATCTAGAACATCATCCGTGAAGAAAACAAAAGGTTATTAAAAAGACAAGAAAGGAAGAAAAGACCAAAATGGATGTCAGTAGAGACTCTGAACCTTGCTCTTGAATGGAGAGTAGCTAAAGCAAATGGAAGAAATAACAAGATAAAAGAGCTGAACAGAAGATTTCAAAGAGCAGCTCGAGAGGACAAAGTCAATTATTATAATAAAATGTTCAAAAACATGGAGTTAGAAAACCAAAAGGGTAAAACACTCTTGACATTTCTCAAGCTGAAAGAACTGAAGAAAAAATTCCAGCCTCGAGTTGCAATATTGAAAGACTCTATGGACAAAATATTGACTGATGCAGGAAACATCAACAGAAGATGAAAGGAATACACAGCATCCCCGTACTAAAATAATTGGTCAATGTTTATCCATTTCAGAAGGTGGCATAAGATAAGAACAAATGGTATTGAGGGATGAAGTCAAAGCTGCACTGAAGGAATTGTTGAAGAACAAGGGTCCATAAATTGATGGAATACCCATTGAGATATTTCAATAAACAGATGCCACTCTGGAGGCACTCACTTGTCTATGCCAAGAAATTTGGAAGACAGCTACCTGGCCAACTGACTGGAAGAGAACCATATTTGTACCCATTCCAAAGAAGGGTGACCTCACAGAATGTGGAAATTATCGAGCAATATTATTAATACCACACACAAGTAAAATATTAATGAAGATAATTCAAAAACGTTTGCAGCAGTATATTGACAGAGAACTTCCAGAAATGCAAGCTGGATTCAGAAGAGGATGTGGAATGAAGGATATCCTTGCTGATGTCAGATGGATCTTGGCTGAAAGCAAAGAATACCAGAAACATGTTTGCTTTTGTTTTATTGACTATGCAAAAACACTCAAGTGTGTGGAGCATAACAAATTATGGATATCATTGAGAATGGAATTCCAGAACACTTAATTTTGCTCAGGAGGAGCCTCTACATAGATCAGGAGGCTGTCATTCAGACACAACAAGGGGATGGTGCATGGTTTAAATTAGGAAAAGAGTGCATCAGAGTTGTATGTTTTCATCATAACTATTCAATTTGTTGAGCAAACAATCTGAGAAGCTGGACTATACAAAGAAGAGCATGGCATCAGGATTAGAGGAAGACTCATTAACAACCTGAGATATGCAGATGACACTACTTTGTTTGTGGAAAGTGAGGATGACTTGGAGCACTTATTGATGAAGATTAAAGACTACAGTCTGCAGTATGGATGACATCTCAACATAATGAAAATGAAAATCCTCACAAATGGACCAATAAGCAACATCACGATAAATGGAGAAAAGATTGAAGTTGTCAAATATTTCGTATTACTTGGTTCCATGGTCAACACCAATGGTAGCATCAGTCCAGAAATCAGATGATGTATTGCACTGGGCAAATCTGCTGCAAAAGACCTCTTTGAAGATGTCTCTTTGAAGACTAAGGTGGGGCTAACCCAAGCCATGGTATTTTTATTCACCTTATATGCATGTAGAAGATAGACAATGAATAAGGAAGACTGAAAAAGAGTTAATGCTTTTGTGTTGTGGTGTTGGTGAATACTTAAAGTACTTTGGACTGCCAATAGAGCTAACAAATCTTTCCTGGAGAAAGTACAGCCAGAATGTTCTTTGGAAGTGAAAATGGCCAGACTTCGTGTCACCTACTTTGGTCATATTATTTGAAGGAACAGTTCCCTGGATAATGATAACATGCTTGGTAAAGTGAAAGGTCAGTGAAAAAGCCCTCAATGAGATGGATTAATACAGTGGCTGCAACGATGGGCTCAGGAATACCAAGGATTGTCAGGCTTGCGCAGGACCAGGCAGTGTTTTGTTCTGTTGTACATAGGGTTGCTATGAGTGGGAACTGACTCAATGGCACCTAACAGCAACAACATTACAACTTAAATTCAAAATCTTGGCTTATGCAATACCATACACCACAAATGTGGGAAAACCAGTTTCTTAAAATATATATAGCAAATTCTTTTTTCATGAGCTTGACTCCATTTTATGGAAAAAAAAAGTAAATTCTAGATAAATTTATTACCTTGCCACAGTTTAATCAAGGGATATTAAATCCTCTGACAATATCTGAGCGTGAAACTTCCCAAGTGGAAAGAGAAAACACAATTGGAACTTATTTTCTCAGAGTGATCACTGAAATTCTAAATTACTTTTAGCATATTAATCACCAGATTGTGCACGTAAGGGATAGACAGCAGATGGTAATACCAACCCATGTGTCCACAATACCACATTGCCATTAACACCAAACACTAGGCTATACAGATAAACACACAAACACCTGAGATGATCAGACAGGGTTAGTGAACAGGAATATACTCTAGACCAAGAATAAATTCAGCTAAGGCTAATGCACAGGCACCAGTGACACAAAACACCTGCAGTCCTTACAGAAACAATAGAAGACAGAAGCGGAGTAATCCCTCATAGACAGCCAGACACTGTGGGAGAGAGATCCAGTAGATCTACTAAGTCAGGACCATAGTACTGGGGGACACCAGACTCAATTGGCACAACAAAAACATAAAGACGTTGCTCCACATCCTACAGTGGTGAGTAGTGTCTGGGGTCTTAAAAGCTTTCA
>NW_006933988.1:0-969 GCF_000298275.1 Orycteropus afer afer
TGCTATTCATAGGCTTTCACTGGACAATACTTTGAGAAGTGAATGGCCCTGTCCTTCTTCCCACTCTGTCTTAGTCTGCAAGCTCCACAGAAACCTGTCCACCATGGGTGGAGCCTACTGGTATTTGAAATACCAGTGGCATAGCCTCCAACCTCACAGCAACAGGCAAACCACCACAGAACAACAAATTGACAGATGAGTGATGACAGGAAGACCCTAGCAACAATGTAGTCCTTGAAGACATAGACATAGATGTCTATGTCCTCTCTCCTGAGTAGATGTGGACTACCAAAGGATTAAAAAAAAAAAAAGAAAGAAAGAAATTCATTGCCATCTTTGGGTTTCTGAGGTGGTAAATCTCTATGGAAGTAGATTGCCTTGTCTTCCTTCCGTGGAGTGACTGGTAGGTTGAACCATAAACTTCCTGGTTAGCAGTCAAATGCCTTAAGCACTATGCTACCAGAGCTCTGATTTGGTACTCCCTTAATGCTGGCATCTCATTCATCTGAATTCAAGAGTGAAGAGAAGTAGGAGGATCAGAGAGGGATGTCCCTTCACAGGGTAAAGTTGTTGTTGTTGTTGTTATTAGTTGCTGTCGAGTTGTCTCCAACTCATAGTGACCCAATGCATAGCAGAATGAAACACTGCTGTTTCGTTGCAGCCACTGTGTCAATCCATCTTGTTGAGGGTCTTCTCCTTTTACATTGACTTTCCACTTTACCAAGCATGATATCCTTCTCCAGGGAATGGTCCCTTCTTACAACATGACCAAAGTAGGTGAGACAAAATCTGGCCATTCTTGCTTCCAAGGAGCATTCTGGCTGTACTTCTTCCACAACAGATTTGTTAGTTCTTTTGGCAGTCCATGGTACTTTCATCACTCTTCGCCAGCACCACAACTCAAAAGCATTAACTCTTTTTGGTCTTCCTTACTCATTGCCCAGCTCTCACATACATATGAGGTGATTG
>NW_006933988.1:2629-3333 GCF_000298275.1 Orycteropus afer afer
CCTCCCTTCCCACCCCTGGTAACCAACAAAGAAAATGTCCTCCAATATATAAACCTTTCCTTAACTTTTACAATAACGGACTAATACAATATTTGATATGACAGGTTTTTAATGATTCTTTCTCCATCCTGATTCCACATTCTTCTTCATATAGTCCAGCTTCCCTGATTTTTGCTCACCATATAGATTGAATAAGTATGGGGAAAGGATATAACCCTGAAACACTCCCTTCTTGATTTTAAAAAATTTTAAACCAATGTCGCCTTGTTGTGTTAGCATGACAGCCTCCTGGTCTATGTACAGGTTCCTCATGAGTACAATGAAATGTTCTAGAATTCCCATTCTTCTCAGTGTTATCCATAATTTTTTATGATCCACACAATCAAATACTTTTGCATAGTCAATAGAACACAAGTAAACATCATTCTGGTATTCTTTGCTTTCAGCCAAGATCCATCTAACATTAGCAATGATATCCCTCATTCCACATCCTCTTGTGAATCCAGCTCACATTTCTGGAAATTCTCTGTTAATATACTGCTGCAACCACTTTGGAATTATTTTCAGTAAGATTTTACTTGCATGTGATATTAATGATATTGTTTGATAATTTCCACATTCTGTGGGATCACCTTTTTTAGGAATGGGTACAAATACGGGTCTCTTCCAGTCAGTTGACCAGGTAGCTGTCTTCCAAATATCTG
>NW_006933989.1:0-1687 GCF_000298275.1 Orycteropus afer afer
TTCAACGAGATGGATTGACACGGTGGCTGCAATGATGAGCTCAAGTATAGCAGGGATTGTGGGGCTGGCGTGGGATAGGGCAGTGTTTCGTTCTGCTGTGCATGGGGTCGCTATGAGTCGGAAATGACTCGACGGCACTTAACAACAACAACAACAACAACCCAAAGCAATCTATACATTCAATGTAATCCCAACCCAGATCCCATCAGCATTCTTTAAGGATATGGAAAAACTAATCCCTAATTTTATATGGAAAGAAAAGAGACCTTATCAAATAAGCAAAGCACTATTGAAGAAGAACAACAAAGTAGGAGATCTCACATACCTGGATCTCAAAACCTACTACACAGCCACAGTAGTCAAAACTGCCTGGTAGTAGTACAATGACAGACACATAGACCAGTGAAACAGAATTGAGAACCCAGAAATAGATACATTGACCTATGGCTAGCTGTTTTTTGACAAAGGGTTGAAACCCATTAAATGGGGAAGAGACGGTCTCTTTAACAAACAGTACTGGCAAAGCTGGATATCCATTTGCAGAAAAATGAAACAAGATCCATATCTCACATCATACACAAAAACTAAATCCAGATGGATCAATGACTTAAATGTGAAACCTAAAACTATGAATTTCCTCAAGGAAAAAATAAGGGCAAATTTAGGGGACCTAATTTATGGCATAAATAGACTGTCAAGCAGAACCCAAAATGTACAAGTAGCTGAAAATAAACTAGATGAATGGCACCTTCTAAAAATTAAATTTTTCTGTGCTTCCAAAGACTACAGGTTGGAAAAAAATATTCAGCAATTATATCTGACAATGGACATATCTCTAAAATTTATAGAAAACTCCAACAACTCAACAACAAAAAGATTAACAATCCAATTAAAAAATGGGCAGAAGACATGAATAGACACTTAACCAAAGAGGATATTCAGGTGGCCAATAAACACATGAAGAAATGTTCATGATCATTAGCCATCAGAGAGATGCAAATCAAAACAACAATGAGATACCATCTCACCCCAGTACTAATGGCAAAGTTCAACAAGACAGGAAATGGCAGATGCTGGCACTGCTGGTGGGACTGTAAAACGATACAACCACGGTGGAAAGCAGTTTGGCGATTCCTTAAAAAGCTGGAATTAGAAATACCATTTGATCCAGCAATCCCATTACTAGGTATATATCCTAAAGAAGTGAGAGCCAGTACAAGAACAGATATATGCACACCTGTGTTCATCGCAGCACTATTTATAATAGCAAAAAGATGAAAACAACCTACGTGCCCATCAACAGTGGAATGGATAACCAAACTATGTACATACACACATTGGAATACTATGGAACACTAAAGAATAATGTAGAATCTGCAAAACACTGCATGTTTTTGTTGTTGTTATGTGCCGTTGAGTCGGACCCAACTCATAGTGACCCCTCCTTGGGTTTCCGAGACGATATTACTACAGAAGTAGATTGCCCAATCTTCCTTCCAAGGAGTGGCTGGTGAGTTTGAACCGCCAACCTTCTGGTTAGCAGTCAAGTGCCTTAAGCACTATGCTACCAGAGCTCCTCATAATGTGGGTGGATTTGGAGGACACTATGCTGAGTGAAATAAGTCAATCACAGAAGGACAAATATTTTATTAGTCCATTATTGTAAAAAGTCAGGGAAAAGTTTATA